>NC_053022.1:443703197-443742792 GCF_003073215.2 Triticum urartu | reverse complement strand
AGCACTAGAGCAAAATTATATAACTCAAAAGATATAAGTGAAGCACATAGAGTAAAACTATAGAGCTCAAAAGATATAAGTGAAGCACATAGAGTATTCTATCAAATTCCAAATTATGTATGGCTCTCTCAAAAGGTGTGTACAGCAAGGATGATTGTGGTAGACTAACAAGCAAAGACTCAAATCATAAAAGACGCTCCAAGCAAAACACATATCATGTGGTGAATAAAAATATAGCTCCAAGTAAAGTTACCGATAGAAGTAGACGAAAGAGGGGATGCCTTCCGGGGCATCCCCAAGCTTTGGCTTTTAGGTGTCCTTAGATTATCTTGGGGGTTCCATGGGCATCCCCAAGCTTAGTCACTTGCCACTCCTTGTTCCATAATCCATCAAATCTTTACCCAAAACTTGAAAACTTCACAACACAAAACTTAAAGTAGAAAACTCGTGAGCTCCGTTAGCGAAAGAAAACAAAAGACCACTTCAAGGTACTGTAATGAACTCATTATTTATTTATATTGGTGTTATACGTACTGTATTCCAACTTCTCTATGGATTATAAACTATTTTACTAGCCATAGATTCATCAAAATAAGCAAACAACACACGAAAAACAGAATCTGTCAAAAACAGAACAGTCTGTAGTAATCTGTAGCTAGCGCAAGATCTGGAACCCCAAAAATTCTAAAATAAATTTCTGGACGTGAGGAATTTATCTATTAATCATCTTCAAAAATAATTAACTAAATATCACTTTCCAAATAAAAATTACAGCAGTTCTCGTGAGAGCTAAAGTTTCTGTTTTTTACAGCAAGTTCAACAAGACTTTCCCCAAGTCTTCCCAACGGTTCTACTTGGCACAAACACTAAGGGAGTGTTTGGTTATCCGGCAAACGTTGTCTTAGCCTGGCTCAGCAAGGAAGCAAAGGATTTGGTTCCCGAGCGAGCCTGCCTCGTATCCTGCGGTTTCCAGCTTTTTCTTCGGTTGACCGAGCTAGCCAAATCGGCTCGCCTCCGTCGGCAAGGATTGCCTTGCCTAGCGAGGTAAGCTGGCAAGCGATCCAAACGCTCCCTAATTAAACACAAAAAACACAACCAAAACAGAGGCTAAATAATTTATTTATTACTAAACAGGAGCAAAAATCAAGGAATAAAAAAAATTGGGTTGCCTCCCAACAAGCGCTATCGTTTAACGTCCCTAGCTAGGCATAACAAGCAAGAATAGATCTAGGTATTGCCATCTTTGGTAGGCAATCCATAAGTGGCTATCATGATAGATTCATATGCTAATTTTATTTTCTTTCTAGGGAAGTGTTCCATGCCCTTTTTTAATGGAAATTGGAATCTAATATTCCCTTCCTTCATATCAATAATTGCACCAACCATTCAAAGGAAAGGTCTACCGAGAATAATAGGGCAAGAAGGATTGCAATCTATATCAAGAACGATAAAATATATGGGCACATAATTCCTATTTGCAACAATAAGAACATCATTAATTCTTCCCATATGTTTATTAATAGTGGAATCTGCAAGATGCAAGTTTAGAGAGAAATCATCTAAATTACGGAAATCTAGCAAATCACACAAAGGTTTGGGAATAGTAGAGACACTAGCACCCAAATCACACAAAGCATAAAACTCATGATCTTTAATTTTAATGTTAATAGTAGGTTCCCACTCATCATAAAGTTTTCTAGGGATAGAAACTTCCAATTCAAGTTTTTCTTCATAAGATTGCATCAAGGCATCAACGATATGTTTAGTAAACGCTTTATTTTGACTAGAAGCGTGAGGAGATTTTAGCACGGATTGCAACAAGGAAATACAATCAATCAAATAGAAATTTTCATAGTTAAATTCCTTGAAATCCATAATAGTGGGTTTAGCAACATCTAGGGTTTTAATTTCTTCAATCCCACTTTTATCAAATTTAGCATCAAGATCAAAAGATTCAGAATTATTGGAACGCCTTCTAGGTAAAGGTGGATCATATTCAGTCCCATCATTATGAAGATTCATATTGCAAAACAAAGGGGACACATCAATAACTTTTAGATCTTCATCATTATTTTCATAGGAACTAGAAGAACACGCTTTTATAAAGGCATCTTTCTTAGCATGCATCCTAGCGGTTCTTTCTTTGCACTCATCAATGGAAATTCTCATGGCTTTGAGAGACTCATTGATATCATGCTTAGGTGGAATAGATCTAAGTTTCAAAGAATCAACATCAAGAGCAATTCTATCAACGTTCCTAGCCAAATCATCAATCTTAAGCAATTTTTCTTCAATCATAGCATTAAAATTCTTTTGCGAAGTAATAAATTCTTTAATATTAGATTCAAAATCAGAGGGAATATTATTATAATTTCCATAAGAATTGTTGTAGGAATTACCATAATTATTAGAGGGATTACTAGGATAAGGCCTAGGATTGAAATTTCCTCTACGCGTTGTTACCAAAATTGTTCCTACCAACAAAATTCACATCCATAGATTCATTATTATTCTCAATCAAAGTAGACAAGGGCATATCATTAGGATCAGAAGAAACACTCTTATTAGCAAATAATTTCATAAGTTCATCCATCTTTCCACTCAAAACATTAATTTCTTCTATCGCATGCACCTTTTTATTAGTAGATCTTTCAGTATGCCATTTGAGAATAATTAACCATAATATTATCTAGGAGTTTAGTAGCTTCTCCTAAGGTGATTTCCATAAAAGTGCCTCCCGCAGCCGAATCCAAAAGATTTCTAGAAGCAAAATTCAATCCGGCATAAAAAATTTGTATAATCATCCACAAATTTAAACCATGAGTAGGGCAATTACGTATCATTAATTTCATTCTCTCCCAAGCTTGTGCAACATGTTCATGATCAAGTTGCTTAAAATTCATAATATCGTTTCTAAGAGAGATGATCTTAGCGGGAGGAAAATACTTAGAGATAAAAGCATCTTTGCACTTGTTCCATGAATCAATACTATTTTTAGGCAAAGATGAAAACCAAGCTTTAGCACGATCTCTAAGCGAAAAAGGAAATAGCTTCAATTTAACAATATCATTATCGACATCTTTCTTCTTTTGCATGTCACACAAATCAACGAAGCTATTAAGATGGGTAGCGGCATCTTCACTAGGAAGGCCGGAGAACGGATCTTTCATGACAAGATTCAAAAGCAGTATTAATTTCACAAGATTCAGCATCGGTAAGAGGAGCAATCGGAGTGCTAAGGAAATCATTATTGTTGGTGTTGGTGAAGTCACACAATTTAGTATTATCTTGAGCCATCGCGACAAACAAGCAATCTAACAACACAAGCAAACAAAAAGCAAACGGGCAAAAGAGGACAGAAAGAGAGGGAGGATAGGAGAGAGAGGGCGAATAAAACGGCAAGGGTGAATTGGGGGGAGAGGAAAACGAGAGGCAAATGGCAAATAATGTAATGCGGGAAGATAGGGATTGTGATGGGTACTTGGTATGTTGACTTTTGCGCAGACTCCCCGGCAACGGCGCCAGAAATTCTTCTTGCTACCTCTTGAGCACTGCGTTGGATTTCCCCGAAGAGGAGAGGATGATGCAGCAAAGTAGCGTAAGTATTTCCCTCAGTTTTTGAGAACCAAGGTATCAATCCAGTAGGAGGCTACGCACGAGTCCCTCGTACCTACACAAAAACAATAGCTCAACGCAACCAATGCGCTTAGGGGTTGTCAATCCCTTCACGGTCACTTAGAAAGTGAGATCTGATAGAGATGATAAATAATATTTTTGGTATTTTTGGTATAGAGATGCAAAGTAAAAGTAAAAGCAAAGTAAAAGCAAAGCAATAATAAAGTGATGGAGATTGATATGATGAGAAAGAGACCCGGGGGCCATAGGTTTCACTAGTGGCTTCTCTCAAGAGCATAAGTATTCTACGGTGGGTGAACAAATTACTGTTGAGCAATTGACAGAATTGAGCATAGTTATGAGAATATCTAGGTATGATCATGTATATAGGCATCACGTCCGAGACAAGTAGACCGACTCCTGCCTGCATCTACTACTATTACTCCACTCATCGACCGCTATCCAGCATGCATCTAGAGTATTAAGTTAAAAACAGAGTAACGCCTTAAGCAAGATGACATGATGTAGAGGGATAGTTTCATGCAATATGATAAAAAACCCATCTTGTTATCCTCGATGGCAACGATACAATACGTGCCTTGCTGCCCCTTCTGTCACTGGGAAAGGACACCGCAAGATCGAACCCAAAGCTAAGCACTTCTCCCATGGCAAGAACAACCAATCTAGTAGGCCAAACCAAACTGATAATTCGAAGAGACTTGCAAAGATAACCAATCATACATAAAAGAATTCAGAGAAGATTCAAATATTATTCATAGATAGACTTGATCATAAACCCACAATTCATCGGTCTCAACAAACACACCGCAAAAAGAAGATTACATCGAATAGATCTCCACGAGAGAGGGGGAGAACATTGTATTGAGATCCAAAAAGAGAGAAGAAGCCATCTAGCTACTAACTATGGACCCGTAGGTCTGAAGTAAACTACTCACACTTCATCGGAGAGGCTTGGATGATGATGTAGAAGCCCTCCATGATCGATGCCCCCTCCGGCGGAGCTCCGGAACAGGCCCCAAGATGGGATCTCGTGGATACAGAAAGTTGCGGCGGTGGAATTAGGTTTTTGGCTCCGTATCTGATCGTTTGGGGGTACGTGGATATATATAGGAGGAAGAAGTACGTCGGTGGAGCAACAGGGGGCCCACGAGGGTGGGGGCGCGCCTGGTAGGGTAGGGCGCGCCCCCTACCTCGTGGCCTCCTGTTACGTGCCTTGACGTAGGGTCCAAGTCTCCTGAGTTGTATTCGGTGAGAAAATCACGTTCCCGAAGGTTTCATTCCGTTTGGACTCCGTTTGATATTCCTTTTCTTCGAAACCCTAAAATAGGCAAAAAACAGCAATTCTGGGCTGGGCCTCCGGTTAATAGGTTAGTCCCAAAAATAATATAAAAGTGGATAATAAAGCCCAATAATGTCCAAAATAGTAGATAATATAGCATGGAGCAATCAAAAATTATAGATACGTTGGAGACGTATCAGATATCTTGAGGATGGAGTTGGAAACTAGCAAGAACATCTCAGAAATACTTCGACCCGGGCGGTTTGAAACCACGGCCTATGTGGTCGACAAAGACCACTACCTCACCCTGCCTTGGGGTAGGAGGATTCTCTGTTCCTGGAACTCGCCATCGAATTTCAGTTTTCTTGGGCAAGGTGCCGATATTGACCATTCTGTTCAACTGTTCTTCGGCGACCCGGGAAGGAGCCCAGTTGCAAGTGTAAAACTGTTTGGCCATTGTGAAATGAAAAGCTGAAAAAGAAATGCTGGTTTACAAATCATTCATGGTGGTACGCAAGATGCAATGGAATAAAGATATACAGATATGTGAAATTGCATAAAACAGAGACTGATACAATAATGAATGACAAGGTCATATCAAGAGTATACATGTGTACAATAATGAATGACGGTTACAATGAATGTAAAGGGGGTTTGCCGGTTTACCAGGGGACTAATGGTATGAGATAGATTGTTTTTACAAGGGTAAAACCGCCTACATGGTAAAGAGGATACAGACCCAAGGTAAAATGACTAAGTAAGGAGAAACAAATTCCGCAAGAGGACATGGAAATTTTGGATCTACTGAAGACAGGAATGCAAAAATATTTTCACCTAACAAGGGTTGGACCCACAGCAGTTCGTAATGCTTCAGATCGGTTTTTTGCGTACAAAAGGTTTGTTCTGGTAGCGGAAAGTAAGCTATTTACGCGCGATATATCAAGCGTGAAGTTTTTAAATCCATAGATGAGGAGGAACAAAGCCGTACTGGAGCCCCGATGAACTTTGATAGACTGTGAAGAACGAATGAACCTTCAACAGATCTACAAAGGGGGGAAGGGAAAGACTCACAGAGGATGAAGCAACAAAGGAGCACCGCAGTTTTCTGGTAGCGGTGGTGCTCAGGGACAGAGATGTCACAAGGAGGAAGAAGAGGGAAGCGGAGACGAAGGGGATAAAGAGAAGGGCCCGTGGTCTTATTTATAAGGTGAGCCAATAAGTGACAGGTGCGTAAATCGAGGAGCTAGAAATGGATAGTTAATAAGGATGACGTCTCGAGAGTTGAAACATTCATTAATGAAGGGCATCTTCGGCTTCAACGGGTAGATGGCATGATAATGATTGGCTGCGGATTTAAGGATGACGTCGCGGCGATTTACCAGATTTATACAAAGGTGCCAGAGCAAGAATTTTTCTAAGTATGGGAGATTGACATGAACAGGTTCAAATCAATCTGGGGCCTAATGTTGGGGATATAGTTACTGGAGGTAAACTGGCTAGGCATGGCCGGATTAGCTCCATGAAGATTGAAGCTGAAAGTGCGTTATATCGACTAGAGGGGGGGGTGAATAGGCGATTTTTATGAAAGTCTTCAAAACTTGGGAGTTATGAAGACAAACAGTGAAGATTATGCCTATTACTATGCAGCGGAAGTTAGATTACACTAGGCCAGCCATGGTCATGTATTCAATAGAGTGAAAGCACAGTGACAAACAGCTTCAGTGTAATAAGGATCAAGTAGGAAGAAGTTATGAAGCCAAACAGATCATGCATTCACGTTGTGAAGACAAATGATAAAGCAAGCACGCAATGACTTCACAATGAGTAACAGCAAGAGAAGGAAGTGAAGATGAAACCAGTGACTCGTTGAAGACAATGATATGTTGGACCAGTTCCAGTTGCTGTGACAACTGTACGTCTGGTTGGAGCGGCTAGGTATTTAAACCTTAGGACACACAGTCCCGGACACCCAGTCCTGAACACACAGTTCAGGACACCAAGTCCTCACCGTATTCTCCTTGAGCTAAGGTCACTTAGTCCTCGCCCAATCACTCTGGTAAGTCTTCAAGGTAGACTCCCAAACCTTCACAGACTTCGTTCACTGGCAATCCACAATGTCTCTTGGATGCTCTGAACGCGACGCCTAACCGTCTGGAGGATTCACAGTCCTCAAGTGTAATAAGTCTTCAGATCACACAGACAAGAAGACTTAAGTGATGCCCAATTTACTCTGGCTCTGGGTGGTTAGGGCTTTTCTCCTCACTAGGAATTTTCTCTCAAAGGCTTCGAGGTGGGTTGCTCTCAAACGACAAAAGCCGTGCACTGAAATCTGAGCAGCCAACCGTTTATGGTTGTGGGGGTGGGCTATTTATAGCCACTTGGCAACCCGACCTGATTTGTCCGAAATGACCCTGGGTCACTAAGGAACTGACACGTGTCTCAACGGTCAGATTTCGAACTCTCATGGCAACTTTACTTGGGCTACAAGCAAAGCTGACTTGTCCGGCTCTGGACAAGATTTGCTCTCATTGTCTTCACTCGAAGACATAGGTTTTTGATTTAGGCATCACTTAAGTCATTCTGACTTGTTCTCCTGGACCCCACTTAACAGTACGGTGGTTCCTATGACTCAACAAAATAAAAAGAACTACGAAAGATCTAAGTCTTCGAGTTCCATAGGCTTCATAACGTGTCTTCTGTTGTCATAGTCTTCAATGTGAATATCTTCATATACCACCTTTGACTTCAATGTCTTCATTCATTTTTAGGGGTCATCTCTGGTAGTAAAACCGAATCAATGAGGGACTTCTACCTGTGTTTCCTGCAATTCTCACAAACACATTAGTCCCTCAACTAGGTTTGTCGTCAATACTCCAAAACCAACTAGGGGTGGCACTAGATGCACTTACAATCTCCCCCTTTTTGGTGATTGATGACAAACTAGTTGAAGTTTTCAACGGGGAATATAAAGTGTGAAGTCTGTAAAGGAATTGTCATCATAAGTTGCAAGTGCTCCCCCTGAAGATGTGCATATAAGTTAATTTGCTTTTGGAATGCAAATGCACATGGCAGGTTGTACTTGTGGAGATCAGCTTCAGCTTATGATGACAATCTACTATGCATGTGAAAGTATATGAAGATAATAACATGCATAATGGAAAATGGACGTCTGCAGAATGAGATGAGTGCGGAATTTATCGTCGCACATGCGGAATTTATCTTCGCAAAAGGAGTGGTAAAACAAGTAGCAGACGACCATCGAGTTTTAGTGTTTACAACTCAAAAGAACCAAATGAAGCAAAACAAGAGTTGCAAACACGAAGCAAGTATAACAAAACAAGGCACCCGCCCATATTGACCCGCTTGAAGACTATAAACATCATATGCTTCTCCCCCTTTTGTCAGGAATGACCAAAAAGGTTTGAAGACATAGAGTTTTCTACGCGTTCCCAGGCGCAGCAGGGTCGGTGGAGTTGTTTGGCGGTGCTGAGCTTTGAGGTGCTGAAGCGCAGGTGGTGGTGAAGTAGCATCATCATCTTCATCAATGATCCTCGCAGTGACGGTGGCAGCAGATGAGGAATACTCAGAGTCTTCAAGTGACGGTGTGTTGCGCATCACAGCCCTCCTAGGAGGTGTGGTGTCAAATTTGAAGCGCTCTGTGAAGCCATCCTCTTCAAGTTCAGCTTCAGTGCAGATCATTGAGAGGCCTTTCCAAGTGCGGCGACAGGTCTCGTGTGCGACAATGCATTCTTGGTTGCCAGATTTCTGATGCGATTGACGTCTTGCATGATGCTTCTCATCTGCCTCTTGAGCCAGTCGTGATGCCTATCTTGCTTTTGGTGAAGAGCCACAAGAAGCTCTCGGTCATTGAGTGCACGAGCGCGCTTCTTGGGTCTCTTGGCAGCTGTGCTGTCAGTGGCTTCAGTTGATGCAGGGGCACGTGTGGTGCCAGCCATTGGATACACTCTGAGATGGCTTCAACACCTTCACATTCTGAGTGAAGCTCTGGTGTTCTGCATTTTGAAGACTTAATGGTTGCTTGGCAGGCTCAGGGTATATTGCTTCAGCAGAGGTGTCCACATCTGGCAAGAAGATCCGATGGTTGCGGGCTGAGGGCTGATATGAAGTTGCAGAGTGAATCTTGATCAGCCTCATAACCCAAGGAGCATAAACTTCAAACCAAAGAGATCTGAGCCGGATGCTGCAAGTTGGCGTATAAAGAGATCCTGTGCGTTGAAGCATTTGCCATGCAGAATACAGAAGATGAGAGTCTTCATTGCACCTTCAACCTTGGCATATGGAGAGTGCCCCTTAATGGGCCATAGAGTCCGCCTGACGATGTGATATATGGTTCTGGGCAGGTACTCTAAGGTCTTCAACGAAGAACTCAGTTGGATAGGGTGCATCTGAGGCAATGGCTTCATCATTGAGAGCATCTGACTCATATTGGGTTCAGGTCTCTGAAATATGCTCTCAATAGCTTCAGAATGAAGTTGACACCCTTCCTCGAAGAATTCGCCTGGAGTGGGCAGGCCAGTGAGCTCAATGATATTGAATGCATTGGCTTCATGATGGACATTGCCGGTCATCCACTCCAGGACCCAAGTCTTCGGATCTCTGTTGTAGCCTTTGATATGCAGGGTGGCATAGAACTGGAGCAGAAGCTCTTCATTCCAGTGCTCTTCATCGGTGATAAACGGCAGCAGACCCACTTGCTTGAAGCAATCCAGTGCGTCTTCCAGGCTAGGCAGGCCAGCAACAGCTTCAACCTCAAGGCGCTTGTGAGGAAAGATGCGGCCTTGGTTGTATAGGATGCATGAATAATAGCTGCGCTGTTGATAGCTCCAGAACCTATCTGATACAATCCGTTCCCTTGAATAAGGGTTCTTGGAGCTGTTGAAAAACGTGTTGTCTGCCCTGAAGCTGTTGATGTTGAAGGAGCCAGGAGCTGATGCAGGACCTGGGAACCTTGGCAGTCGTGGGATCGGCTTCTGGACCTGGGGCCTGTGCGCAACATGATAGTTGAATTGGGGACCGGCAGCAGACTCAGGCACAGAAGGTTCAGGAGCAGTAGCTTCAGTGTCTTCTGAAGCTGTTGTTGGGGAGGGCTCCACATTTGCTTCGGCGTTGTTTGTGGCAGCCTCAACATTTGCAGCCTCCACACGTGTAGTGGGAGGGACGAACTCAGGCACGTTCTCCTGGAGAACTGCTTCTTGTTGGTGCGGGGGAGTTGGAGCTTGTGGTATTTCTGCATGCTCTTCGGCTGATGCAGCCGGAATGTCGTCAGCAGCCTGAGCCCTTGGCCCTTTGCGAAGCCTACGGAATGTAGGCGACGCCGGTGGAGTTGCAGTGGGCTGGGGCTCATTATCTTCCTCCTGTGGGCGATCTGCCCACGATGCATCTTGTGTGATTGGCGTCAATGGACGACCAATGCTGATCAGTTCGCTTGTCTCAAGCTGAGGAAGGGCTGCATCACCTTGGACATTGTCTTGGAGACCAATGTCTTCAGCAGCGTTGGGTCGGCTGCTGGAATGTCTTCAGCGTGCGGAGCCTCTATGAAAGCAGGCTCATGCACTGTTAACTGACGATCTGCGTCAGGATAGCGGACGGAGAGGGGTTCAACTATCAAGGGCTCTGTGGGAGCAGCCCGAGATTTCTTGGTCTTGCGCTTCTTGATGGTGGGGTCAGAAGGAGAGGCTTCAGAGTGTTTCCTCTTCCTAGCTTCAGCCTCTGCAGTCCGTGTCTTCTTGAGCTCTGAGGCGGTTGATCGACTCTTTGGCTTCGAGCCAGTCGTTGCAGTGGGGAAGACAATCGGAGCAGTTTCTGACCTTGGCGCCTCTGGTTCAGGCACAGCAGGCTTCTTTTTCTTCTTCGCGGCCACCCTGGGGTCAATGCCGGGACGCCCAAGTGCCTTGCGCTTCTCGGCCTCATTGTAGGCCTGCACGCAGCGATCAGCCAGAGTCTTCATGCGCTCTCGCGAGCCTTGAGCTTCGGCACGCGTCTTCAGAAAGTTCTCTTTCAGCTCGTGCAACATGATCTTGAAGTTTTTCACTTCTTGCACGCTGAGCTTGGCCACGTGCTTCTTGAACTGAGCCTTTTCATAATCAATTTTCTGCTTCAGTTCAACAATGCGCTGGGCTATTGCAAGTTCTGAAGCAATTGCGCCTTGAAAGGCAACGCTGAGGCCTATGGGCAGCTGCAGATCGTTGAAGCTGATGTCCGGTGAGGCAAACCATTCATCGATGAAGTTGTGGATGATGGCGACATCAAACAGAGGCAGATTGTTGAAGATTTCAGCCTCCTCCTTGCTCTTGATGAGCTGCTCAAGAGCGTCATCTCCAAGATCTTCATCGCTTGATAGATCAATGGTTTCGCAGCGCAGAATGGCAGCAGCTGTGAGCTCTTTGCCTGTGTGTGGCTGAGGCTTCTTGGCTTCTTGGGGCTTGGAGACTCGTGATAAGTCTTCAGACTGCACACTGGCTTCAGGAGGTGCAGTTGCCAATGGCTTCGCTCTTGAGATTTTGGGAGAAGCGGCTGGCTTTGAAGCTTTTGGCTTCTTCTGCTTTGGCTTCGGCGCAGCAGGGGCGTCATCAGACTCAGTATCTGCTGGAGGGTCATTCACGGCAGTCCCTTGGACTAGGATGCGGGTGATGAGGCCTGCAAGATTGGCATACGGCCCGATGATATTGGGATCGGCGTCGCGTGTGCCATCTGCCCTTGGTTCAGAGGGACCAGGGTTGAAGTCTAATCCCAGCTTCTTCTTGTTTTGCTTTGCAGAGTTCTGAGCAAATTGGAAGTTGCGCTTGAACAGATTGTCATCGCGACACCAGAGAAGTGATGACGGATGTGCTTCAGCTGGCTGTGGTCCTCTCACCATGCATGGATAGAAGCCTTGAGCAATGGCTTCGTCTCTGGACCTGGGTACGAGATTTTTGTATAATACGTCTCCCCACGGTCTCTTGATGGCGCACTTTTCGGCATACTCCTGAGTGACGAAGCGGTATTGAAACCATTGCTCTGCCCAATATCTTCGAATCCATTGGATTCGTGTCTTGCGCTGACCATAGCTTTCTTCAGGATCAGTTTTGTACATCTCTGCCAATTCATCAGGCAGATCTTTGGACGTTCCACCACGTCTCTGTCTGCCTCCCTTCCTTGCTGCTGTTTCTGAAGCCATGAATCTTAACTTGGAAGGCTTCAAGATGTTCAAAGTCTTCAAAGGCTTCCTTTTGCTTGACCAACAAGAACTGGCTTCAGGAGAGTTGATGTGATGCTGCAAGTACTCTGCAAATGAATGCAGACTATGAGAACCAAAGGATTCTCCCACGGACATGTACCTGTGACAGCATTAAGGTGCGAGGGAAGGGGAAGAGGTCATATGCATTCTCAGAAGATTTTGAAGATAAATCGGTTTAGAAGACATTGACCTCATCGTGCGAAGACATTCACTTATAGATAAGAAGTTGGTTCCAGATTTGTACGAACCCACAGATCAGTACAAGTGAGGAATCTAACTACTTCGTAATGCACAAGTGAATATTCTAGGCAGGTTATGAGATGCAGACTGAGAGAGATGTAACTTGTGAGAGCAGAAACTTCTTATGGCAGAAAGTGACTGAACTATAGGATCAAGAGAGGCTGTAAAAAGAGGTTTTATTTACCACACTTGGAACTGCTAGACGAAGTGGGAGTTGAGGCCGAGCAGTTCGATCCTCCGTGCCCTAACTTGGCGACGGAAGACACCTACGGCGACGGCGGAGAGAGCGATGTCCGCTGTCGGCGTGAAAACGGCGTCGGAGAGGTTGCGGCAGTGAAGCGCTTCGTCGCCGGCGTCGTCGAGAGCTAGCGGTGGCGCTAGGGTTCGTGCGAGGGTGGAAGAAGAGATAATGACCGCAGTGAATCGTGTATTTATAGGGATAGAGGCGGCACTGCGCTATTACTCAGGTGCCCCTGGCGATTCGCATCTGAACAGCACGTGGCCATCATGCGGTATTTTGGGGGCAGTTCCACATCCCACGCACGCCTTGATTGTCGGGTGTCGTTCCTACTTCTCCGGATTTCTTGTGGATGAATGAGCATTGAAAACGGTTTTAAAGTTTGTCTCTGTGTCTTCTGCTGACAAGGATGCAGAGAAGACATTCGACAGTTTCAATAGAATGCATACGACTTGGAGAGATAGAGTTTGAGATAGAAAGCATAGAGAGGTTAGGGTCCGATCACATTCACTTAGTTCAAAAGATTCAACCAAGAAGACATAGCTATAAGTGAATGCTGTAGAGGACAGAACACTGAGCATATATATATATTATAATCATCGTAGTGAAGATAATCATGAAGATATGTTAAGTTCGAAGCCAAACCAATGTGAAGATATTGCAAGGTAACGCCATGTGTTAAACACTTCAAAATGGAACGTTTGGTGGTGGCGTTACCCACCGTATAGGAAGTATTAGACCCAGACACGGCGCACAATTATTGTGGCGCTCCGAAGTCAAATTCCACATTAATGTATTCACACTTAGAATGTATGTCTTCATTGATTGAAGATATACTTTACTTTGTGTGTTGCACATCTAAGTCATCAATATGCATAAGTGTTAGGATGTGTGCCTGATCACAGGACATTTGAGGATTCCAAGATATTTAGCTCACACCGTAACTTGCAAAACCTCTTCTCATCCAAGGGCTTGGTGAAGATATCTGCCAATTGCTCTTCAGTGTTGACGTGTATGATATCAATGTCTTCCTTCACAACATGATCTCTGAGAAAGTGATGACGAATTTCAATGTGCTTTGTCTTCGAGTGCTGAACTGGGTTGTTGGCAATCTTGATGGCGCTTTCGTTGTCGCAGTAAAGTGGCACTTGCTTCAGATGAATGCCATATAGTCCTTGAGTGTTTGCTTCATCCACAGAAGCTGAGCGCAGCAAGATCCAGCAGCAATGTATTCAGATTCAGCAGTGGAGAGAGATACACAGTTCTGCTTCTTTGAAGACCAACATACAAGTGATCGTCCCAGAAAGTGACATGTGCCTGATGTAGAAAAGAGAGAGATTGTCACCAGCATAATCAGCATCCGAAAATCCAACCAAATCAAACTCTGAGCCCTTTGGATACCATAATCCTAGAGTTGGGGTGTGAGCCAAATATCGAAGAATTCGCTTCACAGCTAAGTGATGCGACTCCTTTGGTGCCGCTTGAAATCGAGCACACATGCAAACACTAAGCATGATATCTGGCCTAGATGCACATAAATAAAGCAAAGACCCAATCATGGAGCGGTATACCTTTTGATCGAACTCTTTACCATTGTCGTCAGGACCTAGATGATGTTTGGCTGGCATTGGTGTTGTGAAGCCTTTGCAGTCTTGCATACCGAACTTCTTCAGGCAATCTTTGAGATACTTCTCTTGAGATATGAAGATGCCATTGCGCTGTTGTCGATTTGAAGACCAAGGAAGAACTTCAGCTCCCCCATCATGGACATCTGATATTGCTCTTGCATCATATATCCAAACTCTTCACTGTACTTCTGATTGGTGCAGCCGAAGATAATGTCATCCACATATATTTGGCACACAAACAGTTCACCATCATATGTCTTCGTGAAAAGAGTGGGATCCAGGGAACCAGGTATGAAGCCTTTGCTCTTCAGGAAGTACTTGAGTGTGTCATACCAGCCCTAGGGGCTTGTTTGAGGCCATACAGTGCCTTGTTGAGCTTGTATACCATGTCAGGATGTTTTGGATCTTCAAAGCCAGGTGGTTGTGCAACATACACTTCTTTCAATCTTGCCATTGAAGAAGCACTCTTCACATCCATTTGATATAGAAGTATGTTATGATGATTTGCATAGGCCAGCAGTATGCGTATGGCTTCAAGCCTAGCCACAGGAGCAAATGTTTCATCGAAGTCAATGCCTTCCACTTGAGTATATCCTTGAGCAACGAGGCGAGCTTTGTTTCTGACAACTTGACCATGCTCATCTTGCTTGTTGCGGTATATCCATTTGGTGCCTATTATATTGTGCTTCCGTGGATCAGGACGCTTAACCAGTTCCCATACATTATTCAGCTCAAACTGTTGAAGCTCTTCTTGCATAGCTTGAATCCATTCAGGTTCCATGAAGGCTTCTTCAACTTTCTTGGGTTCTGATATTGAGACGAATGCGAAGTGCCCACAGAAATTTGCTAGCTGAGTTGCCCTTGAACGAGTGAGTGGACCAGGTGCATTGATGCTGTCAATTATTCTGTCAATCTGCACTTCATTGGCAACACGAGGATGTATAGGGCGAAGACTTTGCTCTTGCTGATCTGTGTTGTTGGAGGAATGTCTTCAGGCTGAGCATTGTCTTCATGTTGATCAGGTGCTGAGATGATGAGTTCTTCTTCAGGATGAGCTTCAGAAGGCATAATCTCTCCAGTTCCCATAGCTTGATTGATTCACTAGCTGGAACTTCATCTAGCACATTTGGCAGTTGCTCTCTTTGTGAACCATTGTTCTCATCAAACCGCACATCCACTGTTTCAACCACTTTGTAATGGAAGAGATTGAAGACTCTGTAGGAGTGTGAATCCTTTCCATATCCAAGCAAAAGCCCTCATGTGCTTTTGGTGCAAACTTTGAGGTGTGGTGTGGGTCCTTGATCCAGCACTTGCGCCAAATACTCTGAAGTAACTGACATTTGGCTTCTTGCCAGTTAGGAGTTCATAAGATGTCTTGTTCAGAAGCTTGTGAAGATAAACACGATTGATTGTATGGCATGCAGTAATGGCTTCAGTCCAGAATTTTCTTGGAGTCTTGTATTCATCTAGCATTGTTCTGGCCATCTCAATGAGTGTTCTGTTCTTGCGTTCGACGACGCCATTCTGCTGTGGCGTGTACGGAGCTGAGAATTCATGTGTGATGCCCAAGGTATCAAGATATGTATCAAGGCCAGTGTTCTTGAATTCAGTGCCATTGTCACTTCTGATGTGCTTTATCTTGGCGCCAAAATTGTTCATAGCTCGATTGGCGAAGCGTCTGAAGACATCCTGCACTTCAGTCTTGTAAAGGATTATGTGCACCCAAGTATATCTAGAGTAATCATCAACAATGACGAAGCCATAGAGGCAAGCAGTAGTAGTAAAAGTTGAGTAGTGAGTGGGACCGAAAAGATCCATGTGGAGCAGTTCGAAGGGTTGTGTAGTAGTCATGATTGTCTTCGAAGGATGTTTTGCCCTTGTCATCTTCCCTGCTTCACAGGCACCGCATAAATGATCTTTCTTGAACTTGACGCCCTCGATGCCTATGACATGCTTCTTCTTCGCAAGGGTGTGGAGGTTCCTCATGCCAGCATGCCCAAGCCTCCGATGCCAAAGCCAGCATTCTGAAGCTTTTGCAAGAAGACATACTGCAAGTTGTGGTCCTGCTGAGAAATCTACCACGTACAAATCACCTTTCCGATACCCTTCAAACACTAGAGATTTGTCAGATTCCATTAGCACCAGGCAGCGATATTTTCCAAACATTACAATCATATTCAGATCGCAAAGCATTGAGACAGACATTAAGTTGAAGCCAAGGGATTCAACAAGCATGACTTTATCCATGTGTTGATCCTTTGAGATTGCAACTCTACCTAGACCCAATACCTTACTTTTACCAGTGTCAGCAAATGTGATGTGGCTCTTGTCGGATGGACGTAATGTTGAGTCCATAAGAAGGCTTCTTCTCCAGTCATGTGATTTGTACACCCACTGTCAATAATCCATTCTGAAGACTTTGAAGTCGCTGGTGTCGTACCCTACAGTGCAGTTAGGGGGATAGGCTTCACGAAGAGAATTGTGAAGCATAAACATTTGACGAACCAGTGGGTTATGAAAACTTAGATCCAGATTAGGACTAATAGGGAGAGTAGCATGCGATTCAGGAGCAAAGTACATAATGATGCCATTCGGGCATTTTATCTTGCGCCCTACAAGATTTTTAAGGTCCCCAGCAATAGCATCAGAAGATTTTGTTTTTCTGCTGGAGACCTTTCCCTGCAAAAGAGAGTTAAGCTTTCTTAACCACCCACATCTTCAAGGGTGGCTTAGAAGCAATAAGTCTAAGTGCAGCATCTGAGAATTTTGGCTTTGAAGCCTTAGCAAACAGTCTAGCAGGTGGACAATAATACTCATAGGAATAAGCAGAATAATTTTTCATATTGAACATGATTCGATGAACCGCTCTCATATTCATATGCCTGAGTATAGTTTCCCTGCAAAACATTTGCGTTAGTGTGACTCAGGTGAGTCCTCTGTTTGTATGAAGCCTTTGGACCATATGAAGCCTTTGGTCTGAGGTTTGTCTTCTTCAAGTGAGGTGTCATGAAGACATTCACAGGAAGATTTTCCAGACACTTTTTCGGAACCCAGATCTTCTTCATAGGCGGTCCATTCCTGCAGTTAGTACCAATGTACCTGGCAAACACTTCACCATTCTGATTCTTAAACAGTTTATAGTTTGCATCAAAGGATTCATCAATGATAATGGGGTTAGCACAAGTGAAGCCAGATAAATTGGATGGATCTGCTGAAAGTTCCTTTGCAGCAACCCATGTGGTTTTGGGGTACTCTCAGGTTTCCAGTAAGAGCCATCTGCATTCATTTTCCTCATCGAAACCCAACACCCTCTTTCCTAGGGTTTCGGTTCAGAATCTGCTTCTTGAGGACATCACATAGTGTCTGATGCCCTTTAGAGCTTTTGTACATCCCTGTTTCAAGCAATGTCTTCAACCTGGCATTCTCATCAGCAATAGTAGGTGGTATCCTCAGCAGAGGGGTTAGTTACCACAACAGTTGAAGATATTGCAACAGCAGTAGCAGTAGAACATTCAGCAACAGAAGTAGCATTATCACGCTCAATGCATTTAAGACATGGTGGTTCAAATCCTTCCTGAGCGGGACTGATCTGTTTGGCGCGAAGTGACTCGTTTTCCGTTTTGAAGATCTTCATGAACCGCTCTCAATTTCTCAAGTTCTTGCTTCCTTTGAAGATAATCATAGGAAAGCTTTTCATGAGTTGTTGAGAGAGTATCATGACGATCTTCAAGTTCCTGATACTTAACGTGAAGGTTTTTTATGTCTTCAATTAAGGATTCAGATCGAGTCATTTCAGCACCCAACAGATCATCGCTTCTGTCTAACAGTTTTTGAATATGTTCCATAGCTTTCTGTTGTTCAGTTGCAATTTTAGCAAGTGTTTTGTAGCTAGGTTTTGAATCACAGTCAGAGTCATTGTCACTAGAAGTTTGATAGCGAGTAGTGCGTGTGTTTACCTTGGCACCGCGTGCCATGAAGCAGTAGGTAGGAGTGGAGTCGTTCTTGTCATTTGCGTCGGTGTCGGTGATGCAGTCATTGTCTTCAGTGTTGAAGATGGACTTCGCGACGTATGCTGTAGCCAGACTCGCAATGCCAGAATCAAACTCCTCCTCAGACTCCACCTCTGCCTCCTCAGATGCAGACTCCTCCTCTGAATCCATCTCTTTGCCAACAAACGCACGTGCCTTTCCAGATGAGCTCTTCTTGCGTGATGAAGACTTTGAAGAAGGCTTGGAAGAAGACTTTGAGTATTTCTTCTTCTTCTTGTCATCAGAATCATATTCCTGCTCTTCTTCTTCCTTCTGTTCTCATTGTCCCACTGTGGACACTCAGAGATGAAGTGTCCAGTTTCTTGCACTTGTGACATGTTTTCTTCTTGTAGTCATGAGCAGAAGCTTCATCATTCCTTGAGCTTGATCGTGAAGATTTTCTGAAGCCTTTCTTCTTGGTGAATTTTTGGAACTTCTTCACTAGCATTGCAAGTTCTCTTCCAATGTCTTCAGGATCATCAGAACTGCAGTCAGATTCTTCTTCAGATGAGGAAGACAGCTTTTGCCTTCAAGGCACGAGTTCGCCCATAGTTTGGACCGTAGATATCTCTTTTCTCAGAAAGCTGAAACTCATGTGTGTTGAGCCTCTCAAGTATGTCAGACGGATCGAGTGTCTTGAAATCAGGACGTTCTTGAATCATCAGGGCCAGGATGTCAAACGAACTATCAAGTGATCTCAGCAGCGTTTTGACGATTTCATGTTTGGTGATTTCAGTGGCGCCGAGGGCTTGAAGCTCATTTGTGATGTCAGTGAGTCTATCAAATGTGTGCTGGACATTCTCATTGTCATTTCGCTTGAAGCGGTTGAAGAGATTGCGAAGGACACTGATTCGTTGATCTCTCTGGGTTGAGATGCCTTCATTGACCTTGGAGAGCCAGTCCCAGACCAGTTTGGATGTCTTCAAGGCACTCACACGGCCATACTGTCCTTTGGTCAGATGACCACAGATGATGTTCTTGGCAGTAGAGTCCAGTTGAACGAATTTCTTGACATCAGCAGCAGTGACACCTTCTCCAGCCTTGGGAACGCCGTTCTCGACGACATACCATAGGTCGACGTCAATGGCTTCAAGATGCATGCGCATCTTATTCTTCCAGTAGGGATATTCAGTTCCA
This sequence comes from Triticum urartu, assembly GCF_003073215.2. Lineage (NCBI taxonomy): Eukaryota > Viridiplantae > Streptophyta > Magnoliopsida > Poales > Poaceae > Triticum > Triticum urartu. Next base: position 443,723,369 of record NC_053022.1, on the reverse strand, counting down.
TCGAAGACGGGGCACGCAGCGGAGACTTTGATTATCCCTGCAGTCGACATAGCTAAAACTCCAGGTGGTTAAACCGAATCACACAGAACAAGGGAGCACCTTGCTCTGATACCAATTGAAAGTGCGTTATATCGACTAGAGGGGGGGTGAATAGGCGATTTTTATGAAAGTCTTCAAAACTTGGGAGTTATGAAGACAAACAGAATAGATAAGCCTATCACTATGCAGCGGAAGTTAGATTACACAAGGCAAGCCATGGTCAAGTATTCAATATAGTGAAAGCACAGTGACAAACAGCTTCAGTGTAATAAGGATCAGGTAGGAAGAAGTTATGAAGCCAAACAACTCATAGAGTTACGTTGTGAAGACAAAAGATAGAGCAAGCATGCAATGGCTTCACAATGAATAACAGTAAGTCAAAGGAAGTGAAGATGAAACCAGTGACACGTTGAAGACAATGATTTGTTGGACCAGTTCCAGTTGCTGTGACAACTGTACGTCTGGTTGGAGCGGCTAGGTATTTAAACCAAAGGACACACAGTCCCGGACACCCAGTCCTGAACACGCAGCTCAGGACACCCAGTCCTCACCGTTTTCTCCTTGAGCTAAGGTCATACAGACCTCGCCCAATCACTCTGGTAAGTCTTCAAGGTAGACTCCCAAACCTTCACAGACTTCGTCACTGGCAATCCACAATGTCTCTTGGATGCTCTGAACGACGCCTAACCGTCTGGAGGATTCACAGTCCTCAAGTGTAATAAGTCTTCAGATCACACAGACAAGAAGACTTAAGTGATGCCCAACTCTGGCTCTGGGTGGTTAGGGCTTTTCTCCTCGCTAGGAATTCTCTCAAAGGCTTCGAGGTGGGTTGCTCTCAAACGACAAAAGCCGTGCACTGAAATCTGAGCAGCCAACCGTTTATGGTTGTGGGGGTGGGCTATTTATAGCCACTTGGCAACCCGACCTGATTTGTCCGAAATGACCCTGGGTCACTAAGGAACTGACACGTGTCTCAACGGTCAGATTTCGAACTCTCATGGCAACTTTACTTGGGCTACAAGCAAAGCTGACTTGTCCGGCTCTGGACAAGATTCGCTCTCATTGTCTTCACTCGAAGACATAGGTTTTTGATTTAGGCATCACTTCAGTCATTCTGACTGGTTCTCCTGGACCCCACTTAACAGTACGGTGGTTCCTATGACTCAACACAAAAGAAAAAGAACTACGAAAGATCTAAGTCTTCGAGCTCCATAGGCTTCATAACGTGTCTTCTTTGTCATAGTCTTCAATGTGAATATCTTCATATACCACCTTTGTCTTCAATGTCTTCATACATTTTTAGGGGTCATCTCTGGTAGTAAAACCGAATCAATGAGGGACTTCTACCTGTGTTCTCCTGCAATTCTCACAAACACATTAGTCCCTCAACTAGGCTTGTCATCAATACTCCAAAACCAACTAGGGGTGGCACTAGATGCACTTACACTAGTCAACTAGAGGCTCACTAGGGACGTTGTGGTCTATGTATTCACACATGTATTACGATTTCCGGATAACACAATTATAGCATGAACAATAGACAATTATCATGAAAAAAGAAATATAATAATAACCATTTTATTATTGCTTCTATGGCATATTTCCAACAGTCTTCACTAGTGTGGCCGGTGACCGGCACAGCCGACGTCAACAGCATAGTGAAGTAAACGTCGTTGCGTCAGCTGCCCAGAGTTCATGCACTGGTCTGAGAGGCCTATCAGCTAGAGCCTTGCGGACCACCCGGAAGTAATGCCTTCTTCGGGTTCATATACCCTAGTGTTTGATGCCACCCTTGCAACGGAGAGGCGAGCTGCTCATTTCTCCCGGATTCTGATAGATGGCGGCAGCAGCATCAACATCCTGTACCGTGCCACCATGAAGAAATTGTGCATCAAAGAGAGGCAGCTCCAGCCTAGCTGGACTGTTTTTCATGGCATTGCTCCCGGCCTGTCCTTCTCACCAAGCGGCAAGATCAAAATAGATGGCATCTTTGGAGACAATCACTTCCGCCGCGAGGCAATTTAGTTCGAGGTGGTTGACCTGGAGAGTCCTTATCATGTACTCCTAAGTCGGCCAGCTCTAGCCAAGTTCATGGCGGTGCCGCATTACGCCTACCTCAAGATGAAGATGCCGGGGACCAAGGGCATTATCATGATATCCGGAGACTGAGAAGTTGGCCGACTGCGCTGCAGCTAGCAGTCGGTTGGCCGAGTCCCTTGTGATTTCCACCGAGAAGAAACTCCTGGACCGAGTGGTGGCCATGGCCAGCAAGCAGCCGAACCTATTGCCAGACCCCACAAAGTTAGAGGCCCAGGGCTCCTTCCAGCCGGCTAAAGAAACAAAGAAGATCCCCTTGGACCCCGAGCACCCGGATAGGCACACTACTGCAGGATGCTACTAACGCGACACTACGATCAGAGACTCTTCGACGAAACTGTGTGCGATGCCATAATCGCAAACGATGGTGTAAAAAACCTGTCAAAAGTGCAAAACGTTTGCGATGCAGGATGCATCAAACACGGTTCAGATTTTAGTTGCGTGTGTGATGAAGGGGATACGGTTCAGTTCAATTAACTGTTTGCGATGAGGAGGAACAAAAGAAACTAGCAGCCAGATGAAGACGTGTGCGATACACAGCATACAGTTCACTTGGATGAACTGTTTGTGATTAGGCAACACAAAAGAAAGGGCAGCCAGATGAAGTGTGTGCGATATACGGCATGCGGTTCACTCGGATGAACTGTTTGCGTTGAGACATGAGAACAGAAATGGTTCAAATGAACAAGATGTGTGTGATACAAGGCAACCAGGTCTGTAATCGGAAATGTGTGCGAAGACCGATAACAACACAGACGATTACTGCTAACAAGCCGTGTGTGTTGTGAGCAAACGATTGCTGGTATACAACTGTGAGTGATTGATGAAAACATCACCGACGGGTTCCATTGTTTAGTCCGTGTGCGATGTGATTTTATTTGTCCGCACAACATCTACGCTCTGTCTACAGAGTATCAACATATATACTTAAAATGACAGCATTGCATAACCAAATTAACCATACAATTACACAAGTGACTACACACATAACATTTCCACACACCAAATAAAGCAATTACATGCATACTAAAGTAGGAGAAATGATGATCTAATCATCTACTTATTGTTGCGACGACGCTTGCCATTGCTCTACTTCCGGCAGGATCCCTGGCGGTTTTGGGGAAGGAGACACTTCCTCATGACAACAATCCGCCTGTACATGTCGTAGCTCGTGTACGCCTCCTTGGCCGTGTACACGACGTGAGCTTTGTCAAGTTTCTCCATCCAGGCCGAGTGCCAGGCACGCTTGTCCTTGTTGCACGAATCCTTCATGTCTCTGTAGTAGGGGTCGATGATGGCCTCGGCGAGGTGAACCAGTGAGTCCTTCTCATGCTCCTTGCTACCCCAGATCTTGTATTGGCCCTGGATGTCGACAAGATTCTGACAGGCGATGCCTGAATTCTTGAGCGCCTTTACATCGTTGGTGATGTCCACCGTACACTGGTGCGCGTCGGTCCTAAACAAACGGTTTTTACCCCTTTCTGTGATGGCATTTGGAACCGTCGCCAAGTGAGTGTGTGCGATAGGGTGTCCTTCCCACACGACCCAGAAATCATCAGGGATGGGCCCTCCTGGGACCCAGGCTGGGGCCGTGTGCGATCGGGCGAGGCATCGAAACCCAATCATTTCCGTAGGTATGTACATTCCACACGGTAATCCGAGAAAATCATTTCCGTAGGTATGTACATCCCACACGGTGAATCCTAGAAAAACATTTCCGTTTGTATGTATATCACACAGAGTCAATCCAAGGAATACGTTTTTGTTCTTATGTACATCCCACACAGTCAATCCAGGGAAAACGTTTCCGTTCGGATGTACATCCCACACGGTTTTATGTATACACTCGTGTGTGAAATGTGTAACTATCACACATGCTCTGCCTTGGTTAATTGTTTGCTTTCATTAACTACATCACAAACGATTTGATGTAGAAAACTATGTGGCATTGGTCTATCCATCACAAGCGCTTTTACTCCTAGAATCGTTTGCAAAGGTCCATGACCATTTGTTCTATTTTTATTTTTGCCTGTAATTTATTATTCTAATTGGAAATTTTCAAATAGGAAATGTGCAATTCAAATTCTCAGCACAATGGTTCAACAACAATCAATAAATAAAATTTCTAGTACAATATGTTTAGTAGTTACAGGATTAGGCAACAATTAACTATAATGAACCGCAATATTTAAAGGCGGTAAAGGTGAAGAGACAATTGTAAATCATTTTGACTGCCGACGCTGTTGAAGAAGCGGAATGCCCATAATGTGCCTTCCTACATGCCATAGACACGAACCACTTTTGTCCAACCGCTTGTGACGATCGCTCGCCCATCCTTCATTGCCTTCAGGAAGACTTCTAGAGCATTATCATGGTAGCATGAATTATATACTTTAACCTTAGTTGCCTCCACTCCGGTCATGTAGTTTGCAAGGTAATCATCAGTAAATAGCTTCGGAAACCACTGAAAAGAGAAAAATATCAGATACTGAGGTCTAATAGAGTAGCTTGTTGTGGGCAGGGGAAAAGGCAACACATTACTTACCATCCTAAAGTTCACTTTTGTGTTCGACAAAGTGTAAATAAAGAGCTTAATTCCAATCACCTGTTTCTTTCGCCTAACAATCTTTCTTAGTTTCCTTAATTGACGCTTGTTCATGAATATCTCATTGCCCCATACGCAAAAGGGATCGAAGCGTGGATAAGTACCCCTCATATATGTACCTACAAGCAACCAGTAAATGTTAGAAGCTAAACTGAGATTGCACAAATGATGTAAAATACAACTACATATGTTCCTAAGTACAACTATTTTTTTGAGATTTCAATATAAACTACATACGGATGTATATAGAATTATAGATATAGTTTAGATTAGAATCTAGATTCACTCATTTTTATCCTTATGTAGTCTATATTGGAATATCTAAAAATACTTATATTTAGGAATAGATGGTGTATAAGACATGGGATGTAGCTAACCTCGACGGCACACAACAGCATTGCCGCAGCTAACCTCGACGGCAAACAATAGCATTGCCCATTGTAGCCCTGTGTAAGTACATGGAAAGCCAATGTTAACTACAACAGGGTTAACATCCACCAAAAATAGCAAATGGTAATAAAACGGCAGCATCTGTAGTGATATCTTCATTTATTAAGAGTAGCACGGTAGCAAAGGGACGGATTAAAAAATGGATACAACTGTTAATTGCAACATGCTTAACAACATCCTAATTCATGTTTTGTAAGTTTGCAGCCATTGAAATACAACTCTTTAAAAATGGATACAACTGTTAATTGCAACATGCTTAATGGCCATTGAAACTGGTAGTGATAAAAATGCAACTGGCAGAGTTGAACATCACAGGGCAGGTGCTGCCAGAGAAGATAATGGCCCAGTTGTCTATAAAAAGGTAGGGAAAATAGCTCAAATGTGTTAGGCATGTTTACTACAACATGCTTAATACATCGATAGTACAAAACATAGCCATTAATTGCAACTGGTATTGGTAAGATTAAACTGGTGGGTACATACTTGGTAAGTCCTGAGAGGTAGTTGCTGGGGCACTTCATCTTAGCCAGAGCCTGCCCAAAGTCAGCGGCGGTGGAGGCGAGCTGTTCCTCCGGGTCGAAGCGTGGATCAGTGCCACTGACATGTGTACCTACAGGAAATCAGTAAATGGTAGAACTTAAACTGCAATTGCACAAATGATGTGAAATACTGTAAGACATGGGATGCAGCTAACCTTGACGGCAAACAACAACATCGGCCGTTATGACCCTGCGTAAGTACATGGACAAGCATGTTAAGCACAGCAGGGTTAGCATCCACCAAAAAAGAAAATGGGGCAACATCTCTAGTATATCTTCATTGCGGAGAGTAGCATGGTAGCAAATGGACAGATTAAAAAATGGATACAACTGTTAATTGCAACAGGCTTAACAACATCCTAAGTCATCTTTTGTAAGTTTGTAGCCATTGAAATGCAACTGTTTAAAAATGGATTTGATGAACCTATAGGGGATCTATCGTAGTCCTTTCGATAAGTAAGAGTGTCGAACCCAACGAGGAGCAGAAGGAAATGATAAGCGGTTTCCAGCAAGGTATTCTCTGCAAGTACTGAAATAAGTGGTAACAGATAGTTTTGTGATAAGATTAATTTGTAACGAGCAACAAGTAACAAAAGTAAATAAGGTGCAGCAAGGTGGCCCAATCCTTTTTGTAGCAAAGGACAAGCCTGGACAAACTCTTATATGATGTAAAGCGCTCCCGAGGACACATGGGAATATCGTCAAGCTAGTTTTCATCACGTTCATATGATTCGCGTTCGGTACTTTGATAATTTGGTATGTGGGTGGACCGGTGCTTGGGTACTGTCCTTACTTGGACAAGCATCCCACTTATGATTAACCTCTATTGCAAGCATCCGCAACTACAACAAAAGTATTAAGGTAAACCTAACCATAGCATGAAACATATGGATCCAAATCAGCCCCTTACGAAGCAACGCATAAACTAGGGTTTAAGCTTCTGTCACTCTAGCAACCCATCATCTACTTATTACTTCCCAATGCCTTCCTCTAGGCCCAAATAATGGTGAAGTGTCATGTAGTCGACGTTCACATAACACCACTAGAGGAGAGACAACATACATCTCATCAAAATATCGAACGAATACCAAATTCACATGACTACTAATAGCAAGACTTCTCCCATGTCCTCAGGAACAAAAGTAACTACTCACAAAGCATAAACATGTTCATAATCAGAGGGGTATTAATATGCATATAGGATCTGAACATATGATCTTCCACCAATTAAACCAACTAGCATCAACTACAAGGAGTAATTAACACTACTAGCAACCTACTAGCACCAATCCCGGACTTGGAGACAAGAATTGGATACAAGAGATGAACTAGGGTTTTGAGATGAGATGGTGCTGATGAAGATGTTGATGGAGATTCCCTCTCCCGATGAGAGGAGCGTTGGTGATGACGATGGCGATGATTTCCCCCTCCGGGAGGGAAGTTTCCCCGGCAGAACAGCCCCGCCAGAACCCTAGATTGGCTCCGCCAAGGTTCCGCCTCATGGCCGCGGAGTTACGTCCGAGAAGATGGCTTATGAATTTTTCCCATCGAAAGAGTCCATATAGCAGAAGATGGTCAACGGAGGGCCACCAGGGGGCCCACGAGGTAGGGGGTGCACCCCCCACCCTCGTGGGCAGGGTGTGGCCCCCCTGGTGAAGTTCTTGCACTCAATGTTTTTTATATATTTGGAAAACATCATCCGTGAAGTTTCAGGACTTTTGGAACTGTGCAGAATAGGTCTCTAATATTTGCTCCTTTTCCAGCCAGAATCCCAGCTGCTGGCATTCTCCCTCTTTATGTAAACCTTGTAAAATAAGAGAGAATAGGCATAAGTATTGTGACATAATGTGTATAACAGCCCATAATGCAATAAATATTGATATAAAAGCATGATGCAAAATGGACGTATCAACTCCCCCAAGCTTAGACCTCGCTTGTCCTCAAGCGAAAAGCCGAAATCGAAAAATATGTCCACATGTTTAGAGATAGAGGTGTCGATAAAAATAAAATACGGACATGAGGGCATCATGATCATTCTTAGAACAACAACTTATATAATTCTTGTCATATAATCTCTAATGCTAGAGTAATAATTCAATCACAATATCAAGTATGAATCGTAAACTTCATTGAAAACTAACAAACTACAATCTCAGTCATTGAAGCAATTGCAATTTATCATAACATAGGAAAGAGTCAATGTATAAGAGCTTTTCAGCAAGTCCACATACTCAACTATCATATAATCTTTCACAATTGCTGACACTCACGCAATACTTATGGGTATGGAGTTTTAATCGGACACAGAGAAAGATAGGGGCTTATAGTTTTGCCTCCCAACGTTTTACCTCAAGGGTAATGTCAACAGTAATAGTTCATGAAAACTCACATCCAATTAGCCATATATACCAGGATCTTTCCAACATATTGTGCTTGCCAAAGGATAAATGTAAAAAGGAAGGGTGAAATCACCATGACTCTTATGCAAGGTAGGAGATAAAAGTAAAAGATAGGCCCTTCGCAGAGGGAAGCAGAGGTTGTCATGCGCTTTTATGGTTGGATGCACAAAATCTTAATGCGAAAAATCACTTTATATTGCCACTTGTGATATGGACCTTTATTATGCAGTCTGTCGCTTTTATTACTTCCATATCACACGATCGTATAAAGCTTATTTCCTCCACACCAATCAATCATACATATTTAGAGAGCAATTTTTATTGCTTGCACCGATGACAACTTACTTGATGGATCTTACTCAATCCATAGGTAGATATGGTGGACTCTTATGGCAAGACTGGTTTAAGGGTATTTGGAAGCACAAGTAGTATCTCTACTTGGTGCAATGAATTTGGCTAGCATGAGGGGGAAAGGCAAGCTCATCATGTTGGAAGATCCAAGACAATATAATTCATCTCAGATGTAAGAAAACATAACCCATTATGTTGTCTTCCTTGTCCAATGTCAACTCTTTAGCATGTCATATTTTAATGAGTGCTCACAATCATAAAAGATGTCCAAGATAGTATATTTATATGTGAAGACCTCTCTTTCTTTATTACTTCCTATTAATTGCAACGATGACCAAAACTTGTGTTTGTCAACCCTCAACAACTTTTATTCATCATACTCTTTCTATGTGAGCTCATTACTCTCCATAAGATCACATGATCTCTTTGTTTCTTTTTATTTCTTTCTCTTTTCTTTTATTCACTTAGGATCATGGCAAAATAATCAAGCCCTTGACTCAACACTAATCTTTATTATATAGCTCACGGACTCGATTACATAGAAGGATAATAAAGCAAAACTCAGACTAGATCATACTAAGAACTTTTATTCTACTAGATCAAGATATTACCAAAAGGATCGAACTAAGAAAAACGGTAAAGATAAAGTGATGGTGATACGATACCGGGGCACTCCCCCAAGCTTGGCAGTTGCCAAGTGGAGTGCCCATACCCATGTGATTATGTCTCTCTTTTCGGGGATGGTGATGTGATATTCTTGGCGATGATGCCCCTCAAGATACGATTCTCCTCCTCAAGCTTGTTGACTTGCTGCTTGAGGTCCATTATTTCCTTTCGGAGTTTTCCTGTAACAGCCAAAGCTCCCTGCACCCAAGGGTGCTGCATAGCTGCGGGAGAACCAGTGACACTCTTTTTCATATTCTCATAAGAAAGAAATCTAACATTGGAAGGGATAACCGAGTTTGGAATAGCTGAGCTCTGCAGTTCTCCCATTGTGAATCCAGCTTGGAGGCGGGAAGTGACTTCTTGATCCTCTTCCATGGCATCTATCCTCTTCAAATCAGCCTCCATCTCTTCCTCCGTTGCTGGCCCAAAGGGGTCAACATGATTGTTTGTCGTTGATCTCGGTGCCGGATGAGACACCCGGCTCTCCCGACTGACTCTTGCAAAGACATCCTGCTCTAATCTGCAGCAGCAACAGCTCAAAACACAAACAGGAGATAATTGCGTGATACGGGAGTCAAAACCTCCGGGAGATTATATAATGAATTTTTACCGACCAAAATACGTCGTGTACGAAAACGGAGTCCGGAGAGCACACGAGGTGCCCACGAGGTAGGGGCGCGCCCAGGGGGTAGGGCGCGCCCTCCACCCTCGTGGAGCCCTCGTGTCCTTCCCGGACTGCTACTTATTTTTCTATTTTTCTAAATATTCCAAAACGGAGAAATATTGCCTTAAAAACTGTTTTGGAGTCGGTTTACTTACCGTACCACATACCTATTCCTTTTCGGAGTCTGAAACGTTTGGAAAGTGTCCCTTATGTATTCCTCCGGGGTTACGGTTTCAATAACATTGGTTTCAACATTTATGGGATTACCTGAGATATAATGTTTGATTCTTTGACCGTTCACCACCTTCGGATTTGTGCCTTCGAAAGTTGTTGATTTTTATGGCACCGAACGATAGACCTCCTCGATAACATAGGACCTTCCCATTTAGAGAGAAGTTTTCCTGCAAAAAATCTTAAACGAGAGTTGTATAGCAATACATAATCACCTACATTAAACTCACGCTTTTGTATCCTTTTGTCATGCCATCTTTTAACTTCTTTAAACAACTTGCATTTTCATAAGCTTGGGTTCTCCATTCATCAAGTGAGCTAATATCAAATAACCTCTTCTCACCGGCAAGTTTAAAATCATAGTTAGCTCTTTAATAGCCCAATATGCCTTATGTTCTAGTTCGAGAGGTAAGTGACATGCTTTTCCATAAACCATTTTATACGGAGACATACCCATAGGATTTTTGTATGCAGTTCTATAAGCCCATAATGCATCATCAAGTTTCTTGGACCAATTCTTTCTAGACCTATTAACAGTCTTTTGCAAAATTAATTTGAGCTCTCTATTGCTCAACTCTACTTGACCACTAGACTGAGGGTGATAAGAGAGATTTCTATGATTAACATCATATTTAGCAAGCATTTTACGGAAAGCACCATGAATAAAGTGTGAACCACCATCAGTCATTAAATATCTAGGGACTCCAAACCTCGGGAAAATAACTTCTTTAAGCATTTTAATAGAAGTGTTATGATCAGCACTACTAGTTGGAATAGCTTCTACCCACTTAGTAACGTAATCAACAACAACTAAAATATGTGTGTATCCATTAGAGGCAGGAAAAGGTCCCATATAATCAAAGCCCCAAACATCAAACGGTTCAATAACAAGAATAATTCATAGGCATTTCTTGACGTCTACTAATATTACCAATTCTTTGACATTCATCACAAGACAAGACAAACTTACGGGCATCCTTGAAGAGAGTAGGCCAATAAAAACCAGATTGCAATACCTTATGTGCAGTTCTATCTCCAGCGTGGTGTCCTCCATAAGACTCGGAATGACACTTGCGTAGGATCTGTTCCTGTTCATGCTCAGGTACACAACGTCTAATAACACCATCTACTCCTTCTTTATAAAGATGTGGGTCATCCCAAAAGTAATGTCTCAAGTCATAGAAAAACTTTTTCTTTTGCTGGTATGTGAAGCTAGGTGGTATAAACTTAGCAACAATATAATTAGCATAATCAGCATACCATGGAGTACTATGAGAAGTACTTATAACATTTAATTGTTCATTAGGAAAGTTATCATTAATAGGCAGTGGGTCATCAAGAATATTTTCTAACCTAGACAAGTTGTCTGCAATGGGGTTCTCAGCTCCCTTTCTATCAACAATATGCAAATCAAATTCTTGTAGCAAGAGAACCCATCTAATAAGTCTAGGTTCAGCATCTTTCTTTTCCATAAGGTATTTAATAGCAGCATGATTAGTTTGAATAGTTACTTTAGAATCAACAATATAAGATCTGAACTTATCACAAGCAAATACAACTGCTAAAAGCTCTTTTTCAGTAGTAGCATAATTTCTTTGAGCATTGTCTAGAGTCTTACTAGCATAATGAATAACATTTAATTTCTTATCAACTCTTTGCCCTAGAACAGCACCTACAGCATAATCACTAGCATCACACAATTTCAAAGGGTGAGTTCCAATCAGGTGGCTGAACAACAGGTGTAGAGACTAATGCTTTCTTAAGTATTTCAAATGCTTCTACACAATCATCATCAAAGAAAATGGTATATTTTGTAACATCCCAAAATTCTAAATTTTGGAATGTTATAATAAATAGATAGATTTGATTGATTGTTTGATTGATTGTCTGAACATGACTGAATTCGAAACTTTTGAAAGTTAAATGAGAGGGAATAAAAGGACTTTCCCAAACTTTCATATTTGCTTTCTGATCTCCATGAATTCAAATTCTTTTCATCACAAAACCCTGGAGAGAAGATGACATGACTTCTTCCATTTATTTAAATGAAATGGGGTGTTTGAAAATATTTGAATTTCATTTGGAAAATATTTCCAATTCTGCAACTTTATGCAACTCAATGATTTTCACGAGCGAAGATAAAATGACTTCTTCAAATTATATGAAATATGAGTTGGGAGTTCAAAGAATTAAATTCAAAGTTCATTTGAATTTATTTTCAATTTGGAGTTAGTTGAGTTTTATTCAAATTATTTTTCTGCAAAAATAAAATATATGGAAATTAGGGTAACATGATTCCCTACAATAAAAATTGGAGAAAAATTAATTTGAAATCATTTTGGTATTTTTAAAATGATTTTTGTTGGATTTTAATAGACCAGTAGCACTCTTTGATTTATCTGTTTTGTGTGGATTTTATTTGAAGTATTAAAAATGTTCATGTCGTAGAGAATCTTTTTCTGAAAATTTTGATATATTATATGCCTATATAATATTTTATTTATTTTTGCTTTTATTATTTTATTTGTCTGGAAAACGTTTTATAAACTTTCCCCGACTGGGCCGGCCCAGCCCAGCGCCAGGCCACGGCCCAGCTCCTCCTTCCCCATGCTCGGGACGAAGTCCCGAGCCAGTACGCGCCGCCGCCGTCCCATGGCCGGACTCCGCGCCGCCCTTGCCCCTTCCGCACGCCATCGCCCCTCCCTCTTATAAATCCGGCCCCGCCCCGGCCCTCTCTCCTCTTCCCCGCCTCTCGCCGCGCCGCCCCGCATCTCGCCGCCGCCGCACCCCGCAGATCCGCCCGCCGCCGCAGTGCCTCGCCGCCGCTCGCTGCTGCTGCACCGCCACCGCGCCGCGCCACCGCCACCGCGCCGCTCTCCGCCGCCGATGCCGCCGCCTCGCAGCCACCCCGGAGCCGCCGGCTTGCCTCACCCCGCTCGCCGGAGCCGCACGGCCCTCGCCGGAGCTCAAACAGATCCGCCGCCGCCGGTTTATTTCGGCCGAACCGGTAACCACCCCGGTTTATTCTCGGTTTAGTTCGTTTTTTAAAAAAAACCTAGATCGTTTTTTTATAAATAAAAAACCGATTTTCTTTTAGAAGGATCTATTTAGAGAACGTTCGCTGGTTAGGTATAGAAAACGAACGTTCGCCTTTTAGTTTTTTTTCTTTTTCTGTAATTTTGGCCAGGGACCTAGATGTGAATACTTTATTTACAGAATAGTCCCTGTTCTTCAAACAAGCATAACTTTTTACTCGTTAGTCCAAATCCAACGAAACCAACGCCCTTCTTCGTTACGATCTCCTCTATCCAGTAATAACTCAAACATGTTTTTGAAAAGTTTAAAATTTGAATTAGATCAGATTTGAATTCAAACTTCGTTTGATCATAACTTGAGTTTCGTAGCTCCGTTTGAGTTGATTCTTTTTGCAAATCGAAGCTCTTGACCTAAACTTTCTGATAAGGCCAAATTCACATAATTTTGGTACTGTTAGAAATTGTTTTATGTTGCAAGAGCTATTTGCTTGGTTTTGATGTTTTCCGAATCGACTTCTTCGATCTTTCTGGTCTTTTGAGTGATTGCTTATGTGTGGTTACTATTGCTTGATTACGATAGATTGGCCGGAGTGTGACTAGTAGAGCTATCAAGATTTTTGAGTGCGAATCATCTTCATCAACATTGCAGGCAAGTTCACACTTTGATCATACCTCTTCCATACCCAGTTTTTATTGCATTAGATCAAACCTCCAACATTGCATGATTAGGATCTAATTAAATTATGGGATGGGAAGTAGTTGAGGTAGTACCTATTACCTGTTTATTATCAAACCCTTGGGAGTTACTATTACGTTATGCTTACATTGCCATGCTATGCTCGTAGACGTGGATTGGGTTTTGAGAGTATTCATGACAGATGTGACATTGTTAATTAATGGTTTACTTAAGGTGGCAACTTAAACACACATCTGGGTGGATTGAGGTACCTGGGTATTCTAGGATTGCCTGTCTAGGCACCTGGGTAGACCAGGATTGCCTGTTTTTTTTATGGACCGCCACCCAGGCTCAAAGGGATCATGAGATTTTTCATACTAGAAACTTCCGTGTGCAACCACAAGCTATTATGGGCTCTGGCATGAGTTGATTAAGTCGTGCGAACTCTTACAGTAGACTAGCAGATGTAGGGGAAAGTAGGTGTACCGATCTACCACATCGTAAGGTGCTAGCGCTTCTGAAAGACTGTGTCTCGGTCATCGTCTTCTCAAACACCATGTAGTGCGAGAAACCAACGGAGATCGAGTCTTATGGGGAAAAGTGCGCAAACCTCTGCAGAGTGTATAAACTAATCATGATTAGCCGTGTCCCCGGTTATGGACATCTTGAGTATCTAGTCTTGGATTATCCTGTTGATCTCATCATGTTACTTTAAATGAATATTGTTGGGTTTAATGATGATCTTAATTGGGATTGAGAATGCTGTCAACCATTCTCAATGTTCAACAACCACCATGATAGTTAAATAAAATTTATTCCTTTGCAGTAGGGAAAAATTGGCTTTACGCAAACACTTATAACCATAGAGCTTTTCCACCAGCCAAATATGCATGTAGTGATAGCCTTTATTCATCATTCTCTATGGTGTGAATTTGCCAGTACATTCAATGTACTGACCCGTTTCGGGCTGCAACGTCTCATGTTGCAGGTTTCTTACGTCGAGTAAGTGATACGTTAGGGTTACGATTTCTACACTCAACTTTGCCATTGATGTTGATGGGAATCCACAACCTTGTTAGTTCCGCTATTTTGGATTGAGGTAATAGTATTTACGTTACTTTATACATGTGATTTACCTCTGTTATAAATCCTTCGAGTACTGTGTGTGTCAGCACCGATCCAGGGATGACACTTAAGCACAGAGACTTGATCCATTCGGGTCGGGTCGCTACAAGATGGTATCAGAGCACATGTTGACTGTAGGAAGTGACCCTAGAAACTGGCAAGCCCATAGCACAGATTTTTCTCTACAACTTTCCCTTTTCAAAAGATCTTTTACTTCTCTTCTCTTCTGAGCTTATCAAAAATTCCGTTTTAGTGAGACTATACCCCTTTCCCCTATTGACCACACGAAGATTCAACTAATGAGACCACTCCAAGATGTACAAGATATTGGACAACTAAGACCGCTTCAGAATGAAGAGGATTTTACTGTGCATCTGAATAATGGAAACTACAACGGTTGAAGACTCCGAAGACTAGGAGAATTTGAAGGCTCTGAAGAATTCCCAGATTTGTATGACCTAGGAAGGCTACCCTTATGGAACTTGACAGATTATGGAAGTTGTCAATGCCCGAGATCAAGGTGTATCGGAGAAAGACTGAAACAAGGAGCATGAGAACTCGAAGTTTTGTCAAAGAAAACCCTAAGGCAGGAGATATCAACTATGGAATGATAGCTCATGGGAATGACAAGAGCAGAAACACGGTTATCCATGATGTCATCGCCCGCTGATGCTATTGTCACCGTGCTGAGTTAAGGATGCATTTCTTCAGAATGGATTTGATGGAAGAAGGCTGATGGAGCACCTATCATAAGATGAAGTTTTAGCCCTAGCCGTGTATCACCAGGGTCTGGAGTAGTACATCAAGAAGTTTAAAATGGAGCTCAGAAGTCGTATTAGACAAGGAAGTATTTCATGAGGAACTCAGGATCCTGAAGATGAGAGTAGCCAAGCTGGAGGAGCTACAACCTCGAGATACCGGAGAATTGTAGGAACTGAAGGACAGTATGACCATGGTTCATGTCAAGGATGTTGAAACCCGGAAGTTTGGAATGCAACTCCGGAAATATTAAAGGATGTCACAGAGAAACTTTGCTACAACAGAGATTGAGCTGGCAAAAGAACTTGAGAAGGACAAGCATGATCGGAAGAAGCCATCGGAGATATGAACAAACTGGAAGAGTTTGGCGACGTTGAAGATTTATTGACCTTTAGAAGACCAAACCCCTGTTATATACCTACGTTAGATGCGACGTTTGTGAGCTGTCATTTGTTTGATGTTTTTCCGACAGCCACAATAAAATCTGTCTTTTCAAAACTTTTGTTTGTATGTGTGTATCCCTCTCTATCTCTCTTATCTCACCCCAAAACCTGGACCCAATAGAGGATGAATGGAGATGAGCTTGTATTTTCGGGACCGATGAGTCAATTGGAGACAGGACCGATGGATTCAGAACATGGAGGATCACATGGAGAATAACCCTATAGTTGGACATGATATGACCCAGCATGCTCTTCAGTGCTTTGAAAGAGGTGCTGCTACTTGGTGGAGAATGTACCAAACCATCAATGGATGGCAAGGAGTAACCACTTGGAAGGAATTTAAGTTGACTTTGCTAAAGTCTCAGTTTGTGTCCCAGAAGTTGAAGCCTTATGGAAAGGATATGAAGAAACCTTGTGCATGCAAGATTTGTGGAGAAATAGGACACACCCATAAAGAACACAAGGATGAATGCCCTAATTGCGAAGGAAGTCACCCAGTTGAAGAATGCCCAATTAGGCAGATTACTTGTTTCTTGTGTGAAGGGACTACCCACTATCCTGCTCAGTGTCACATTTACCCCATGGTACAACGAACCATCCAACAGAAGAAAGAAGAAATGAAAGGAGCCCTCATGGAAATTTTAGAAGAAGCTGTGATGGAGGACACACCTAAAGAATACCCGAGTAAACCCTGCACTAAGTCTTGCTATTCATGTGGAGAAGAAGGACACATCTCCCAAAATTGTTTGAATGGGGATCTAGTAGAATTCCCAACAGAGGAAGTAGAATATGACCCCGAGAAATAGAAGCCATGATTGGCATGGTAAGGTCCAGGAAGAGAAGCAGATTGGATTCCAGGAAGAATCTGAGTCATATCACCTGTTACAGGTGCAAGGAGTCAGGGCACTACCTCAACAATTGCCCAAAAAGGAAACCTCAAGACTTGTCAGAAGTAATATGTTTTAGTTGTAATGGAGCAGGGCACTTTGCCAGAGAATGCCCTAAGGAGAAGGAAACTTGTGCTAGATAGTTGAGTTTGCAACAAAAGAAATGGAGTAGTAGAAGTGCGAACATTTTTCTTTTATATTGAGGTGTTGAGTTGAGACATGTAATGGAGAAGCGAGAAATTGTAATCATTTGAGAATGAATAAAGTTAGCATCGTCGGTACTGATATGGATTTTATGAGTTGTTACTCTATGAAGAAGGATTTTGGCCATTCTGAGGATATGAGAAATATGTTCTATGGAAGATTTGTGCATTTTAAGGGTGGTAGTACCCTGTAAGAACCGTTGACCCCTGGAAAGGATAAGGATACTCCACTGAGTGGATTTCAGACAAAATGAATACGAGTTTTGTCTCGATATGTGTGATGCCCAAGAGTATGTAGGATGAAGTTGGAGACCGTAAGTTGTTTGGACCAAATGTGATCAAGGAGTCAGAAGAGAATGTTAAGTTGATTCGAGATAGACTGAAGGTAGCTCAGTCCAGGCAGAAGAGTTATGCATACTAAAAAACGCAAGGAGGTAGTCTATGACATTGGAGACAGAGCATGTCTCGCGTGATCCCTCTGCGAGGAGTTAAACGAATTGGAGTTAAGGTAAAGTTAGCCCTGAGATTTGTAGGACCATACCGAGTTTTGGAGCGTATGAGAGAAGTGGCCTACAAGTTGGAGTTACCCGAAGGACTGTCAGGAGTTCAGGATGTGTTTCACGGTTCCCAGTTGAAGAAGTGCCATGCAGAGATGGCCAATACTCCCGTGTAAGGATGCTTGACCGCGGAAAAGATAATGATGTTCCATGAAGTGGAATATGGACTTCATAAGTATAAGTTTTTATCTCGGTATGAGGGATATCCCACGAGGATGAAGAGATAAATTACTATTGGATATAAAGGAGGTATGATGTCAGAAATAGGGATCAATGAAAACTCCATGATGAGTCTGAGTAATCATGTCCTAGTTTGGTGCCAATAGAAGGAAGGAAGACAGTACAATTGGATGAATTTAAGAATACTAGGAAGTTGGAAGTTGGAATAATGATCAGTTGCTCCGATGATGAGTTCAAGGTTTGCAAGTGATGGGATGGGCCATAACCCACAGGCCCCAGGACCTGCCAAGAAGCAAGCACATTCTTGCTGAAGGAAAAACCCTGGAAGTGGATATACCTTTGTCGACAGACGATTTTATAGGAGTTTACGCAAAACCTGAGAGTTGTGAAGGAACGATAGATGTTTGTCTGGCTTGCAGAATCAATGGATTGTTCCGAACTTGGTTCGTCGACGAGAGAAATTCTGCAATGCTTGTGAGGATGACTGGGTGTTACAATGCGAGATTCGCTAAACTGTATACAAGGTAATGATTTGGGTGCGGGATGGATTGATCACCATACCAACTTACTCTTATTATTCGCCTTGCTATATGGGATGGTAAATCTGAGTGACTTGCCTATAGTAGAGAGACGACGATCAAAACCCTGTTTAAACCTTAGAATGGTATAAGAAATTTTTCCCTTGTACGCGGCAGTTGTTGCCAACCGTAGGTTATACGGTGAGGATCAACCCAGACCCATTTCCTGCAGGAGAAACCATAAATTGTTGACCACCATGAGATATCGATAGTTGTAGTTTTGGCACCAGACCCGTCAGCTAAGAAGACCCAATCTCGGAAGAACCTTACCAAGAGGAAAGGATAGAAAAATTGTGGTAAGGTTATGCCACTACCGGAAGAGCCCGGATAAGGAATTACCCTGAAGATCTAAGAAGACCGTCACTGTCAAGAATAAGGATGGAGTATATGAGTTTTGATAGAACCGTAACCATGCTTCTAAGGGTGGTAGCACCCAGACCCCGGTGATGATTGATGGAATTTGAGGAGACCCCCAAACCCTAACCTTTTTCTTGCTAGCCTCTCCGAATCTCGAGGACGAGATTCATTTTAAGGGTGGTAGGTTTGTAACATCCCAAAATTCTAAATTTTGGAATGTTATAATACTTAGAGAGATGATTGATTGATTGTCTGAAGTAGTGAATTCGAAAGTTTTTGAAAGTTAAATGAGAGGGAATAAAAGGACTTTCCCAAACTTTCATATTTGCTTTCTGATCTCCATGAATTCAAATTCTTTTCAACACAAAACCCGGAGAGAGATGACATGACTTCTTCCATTTATTTAAATGACAGGGGTGTTGAAAATATTTGATTTCATTTGGAAAATATTTCCAATTCTGCAACTTTATGCAACTCAATGATTTTCACGAGCGAAGATAAAATGACTTCTTCAAATTATATGAAATATGAGTTGGGAGTTCAAAGAATTAAATTCAAAGTTCATTTGAATTTATTTTCAATTTGGAGTTTTGAGTTTTATTCAAATTATTTTTCTCCAAAAATAAAATATATGGAAATTAGGGTAACATGATTCCCTACAATAGAAAATTGGAGAAAAATTAATTTGAAATCATTTTGGTATTTTTAAAATGATTTTTGTTGGATTTTAATAGACCAGTAGCACTCTTTGATTTATCGAATTTGTGTGAATTTTCTTTAATGCTAGAAAAATGTTCATGTCGTAGAGAATCTTTTTCTGAAAATTTTGATATATTATATGCCTATATAATATTTTTAGTTATTTTGTTTTTATTATTTTATTTGTCTGGAAAATGTTTAAAAAAAATTCCCCGACTGGGCCGGCCCAGCCCAGCCAGGCCACGGCCCAGCTCCTCCTCCCTGCTCGGAGTCCCAGCTGTCGCGCCGCCGCCGTCCCATGGCCGGACTCCGCGCCGCCCTTGCCCCTTCCGCACGCCATCGCCCCTCCTCTTATAAATCCGGCCCCGCCCCGGCCCTCTCTCCTCTTCCCCTCTCGCGCGCGCCCCGCATCTCGCTGCCGCCGCACCCCGCAGATCCGCTGCCGCCGCCGCAGTGCCTCGCCGCCGCTCGCTGCTGCTGCACCGCCACCGCGCCGCGCCACCGCCACCGCGCCGCTCTCCGCCGCCGATGTCGCTGTTGGGGAACGTAGTAATTTCAAAAAATTTCCTACGCACACGCAAGATCATGTGATGCATACACAACGAGAGGGGTATGATTATACCTAGTAGATC
>NC_053022.1:443687127-443702197 GCF_003073215.2 Triticum urartu | reverse complement strand
GAGGAGTAATTGTTTGCCGCTCGTGATGATACCATCCGTCTGTCTCTCAATGAGAAGGGTGAACTGGATGCTATCTCGCAAATTCCAGTCGTTTGCGAATATCAAGACGTCTTTCCAGAAGAGCTTCCAGGAATGCCTCCGCACCGGCCAGTTGAATTCGTTATTGATCTTGAGCCTGGCACGGAACCTGTGTGCAAGCGTCCTTACAAGCTCGGACCTGAAGAGTTGAAGGAGCTGAAGAAGCAACTCGATATTCAAGAGAAGAATGGGTCTTCATCCGGCCTAGTTCTTCTCCGTGGGGTTGTGGTGTTCTTTTTGTGAAGAAGAAGGATGGAACGGACCGACTTTGTGTTGATTACCGTCCATTGAACAAGAAGACCATCAAGAACAAATACCCACTTCCCAACATCAACGAGCTGTTCGAACAACTCAAAGGTGCCCAAGTATTCTCCAAGCTTGATCTCCGTATGGGTTATCATCAGATTCGAATCCGTGAGCAAGATATTCCCAAGACGGCTTTCAGGACAAGCTATGGTTCATATGAATACACTGTCATGTCTTTTGGCCTCGTCAACGCTCCTCCGACTTCTCTCGCATGATGAACTTCATCTTCAACGCCTACACCAATGACTTCGTTTTGGTCTATCTCGACGACATTCTGGTTTTCTCGAAGAACAAGGAAGATCATGCCAAGCACTTGCGTTTGGTACTTGATAAGCTGAGGGAACACCAGTTCTACGCCAAGTTCTCCAAGTGCGAATTTTGGCTCGATGAGGTTCTTTATCTTGGTCATATCATCTCTGCCAAGGGCATTGCGGTGAATCCTGAGAAGGTGTCTGCAATTGTGAATTGGGAACCTCCTCAGAACGTGAAGCAACTCCCGTAGCTTCCTCGGTCTCGCAAGCTACTGTCGAAGATTCGTTGAAAACTTTTCTAAGATCGCGAAGCCTCTCTCAAATCTTCTCCAGAAGCACGTCAAGTACGTTTGGTCTCCGGAGTGTGACATTGCTTTCAACACTTTGAAAGAGAAATTGATCATGCTCCAGTTCTTGTTGGTTCGTAGTAATTTCAAAAAAATTCCTACGCACACGCAAGATCATGGTGATGCATAGCAACGAGAGGGAGAGTGTGATCTACGTACCCTTGTAGATCGACAACGGAAGCGTTTGGTTGATGTAGTCGTACGTCTCCACGGCCCGACCGATCAAGCACCAAAACTACGGCACCTCCGAGTTCTAGCACACGTTCAGCTCGATGACGATCCCCGGACTCCGATCCAGCAAAGTGTCGGGGAAGAGTTCCGTCAGCACGACGGCGTGGTGACGATCTTGATGTACTACCGTCGCAGGGCTTCGCCTAAGCACCGCTACAATATTATCGAGGACTATGGTGGAAGGGGGCACCGCACACGGCTAAGAATATGATCACGTGGATCAACTTGTGTCTCTAGGGGTGCCCCTGCCTCCGTATATAAAGGTTCAAGGGGGGGGCCGGCCGGCCCAAGGAGGGGCGCGCCAGGAGGAGTCCTACTCCTTGGGAGTAGGACTCCCCCCTTTCCTAGTTGGAATAGGATTCGCGGAGGGGGGGGAAGAGGAGAGAGGAGGAAGGGGGGCCCCCCCTCTCCTTGTCCAATTCGGACCAAGGGGGGAGGGGGCGCGGGCCCATCTCTGGCCCTCTCTCTCTTCCACTAAGGCCCACTAAGGCCCATATACCTCCCGGGGGGTTCCGGTAACCTCCCGGTACTCCGGTAAAATCCCGATTTCACCCGGAACACTTCCGATATCCAAACATAGGCTTCCAATATATCAATCTTTATGTCTCGACCATTTCGAGACTCCTCGTCATGTCCGTGATCACATCCGGGACTCCGAACAACCTTCGGTACATCAAAATGCATAAACTCATAATATAACTGTCATCGTAACCTTAAGCGTGCGGACCCTACGGGTTCGAGAACAATGTAGACATGACCGAGACACGTCTCCGGTCAATAACCAATAGCGGAACCTGGATGCTCATATTGGCTCCTACATATTCTACGAAGATCTTTATCGGTCAGACCGCATAACAACATATGTTGTTCCCTTTGTCATCGGTATGTTACTTGCCCGAGATTCGATCGTCGGTATCCATACCTAGTTCAATCTCGTTACCGGCAAGTCTCTTTACTCGTTCTGTAATACATCATCCCGCAACTAACTCATTAGTTGCAATGCTTGCAAGGCTTAAGTGATGTGCATTACCGAGAGGGCCCAGAGATACCTCTCCGACAATCGGAGTGACAAATCCTAATCTCGAAATACGCCAACCCAACATGTACCTTTGGAGACACCTGTAGAGCTCCTTTATAATCACCCAGTTACGTTGTGACGTTTGGTAGCACACAAAGTGTTCCTCCGGCAAACGGGAGTTGCATAATCTCATAGTCATAGGAACATGTATAAGTCATGAAGAAAGCAATAGCAACATACTAAACGATCGGGTGCTAAGCTAATGGAATGGGTCATGTCAATCAGATCATTCAACTAATGATGTGATCCCGTTAATCAAATAACAACTCTTTGTCCATGGTTAGGAAACATAACCATCTTTGATTAACGAGCTAGTCAAGTAGAGGCATACTAGTGACACTCTGTTTGTCTATGTATTCACACATGTATTATGTTTCCTGGTTAATACAATTCTAGCATGAATAATAAACATTTATCATGATATAAGGAAATAAATAATAACTTTATTATTGCCTCTAGGGCATATTTCCTTCAGTCTCCCACTTGCACTAGAGTCAATAATCTAGATTACACAGTAATGATTCTAACACCCATGGAGCCTTGGTGCTGATCATGTTTTGCTCGTGGAAGAGGCTTAGTCAACGGGTCTGCAACATTCAGATCCGTATGTATCTTGCAAATCTCTATGTCTCCCACCTGGACTAGATCCCGGATGGAATTGAAGCGTCTCTTGATGTGCTTGGTTCTCTTGTGAAATCTGGATTCCTTTGCCAAGGCAATTGCACCAGTATTGTCACAAAAGATTTTCATTGGACCCGATGCACTAGGTATGACACCTAGATCGGATATGAACTCCTTCATCCAGACTCCTTCATTCGCTGCTTCCGAAGCAGCTATGTATTCCGCTTCACACGTAGATCCCGCCACGACGCTCTGTTTAGAACTGCACCAACTGACAGCTCCACCGTTTAATGTAAACACGTATCCGGTTTGCGATTTAGAATCGTCCGGATCAGTGTCAAAGCTTGCATCAACGTAACCGTTTACGATGAGCTCTTTGTCACCTCCATATACGAGAAACATATCCTTAGTCCTTTTCAGGTACTTCAGGATGTTCTTGACCGCTGTCCAGTGATCCACTCCTGGATTACTTTGGTACCTCCCTGCTAGACTTATAGCAAGGCACACATCAGGTCTGGTACACAGCATTGCATACATGATAGAGCCTATGGCTGAAGCATAGGGAACATCTTTCATTTTCTCTCTATCTTCTGCAGTGGTCGGGCATTGAGTCTGACTCAACTTCACACCTTGTAACACAGGCAAGAACCCTTTCTTTGCTTGATCCATTTTGAACTTCTTCAAAATCTTGTCAAGGTATGTGCTTTGTGAAAGTCCAATTAAGCGTCTTGATCTATCTCTATAGATCTTTATGCCTAATATGTAAGCAGCTTCACCGAGGTCTTTCATTGAAAAACTCTTATTCAAGTATCCCTTTATGCTATCCAGAAATTCTATATCATTTCCAATCAGTAATATGTCATCCACATATAATATCAGAAATGCTACAGAGCTCCCACTCACTTTCTTGTAAATACAGGCTTCTCCAAAAGTCTGTATAAAACCAAATGCTTTGATCACACTATCAAAGCGTTTATTCCAACTCCGAGAGGCTTGCACCAGTCCATAAATGGATCGCTGGAGCTTGCACACTTTGTTAGCTCCCTTTGGATCGACAAAACCTTCCGGTTGCATCATATACAACTCTTCTTCCAGAAATCCATTCAGGAATGCAGTTTTGACATCCATCTGCCAAATTTCATAATCATAAAATGCGGCAATTGCTAACATGATTCGGACAGACTTAAGCATCGCTACGGGTGAGAAGGTCTCATCGTAGTCAATCCCTTGAACTTGCCGAAACCCTTTTGCGACAAGTCGAGCTTTGTAGACAGTAATATTACCGTCAGCGTCAGTCTTCTTCTTGAAGATCCATTTATTCTCAATTGCTTGCCGATCATTGGCAAGTCAACCAAAGTCCACACTTTGTTCTCATACATGGATCCCATCTCAGATTTCATGGCTTCAAGCCATTTTGGAATCTGGGCTCACCATCGCTTCTTCATAGTTCGTAGGTTCATCATGATCTAGTAGCATGACTTCCAGAACAGGATTACCGTACCACTCTGGTGCGGATCTTACTCTGGTTGATCTACGAGGTTCAGTAGTATCTTGTTCTGAAGTTTCATGATCATTATCATTAGCTTCCTCACTAATTGGTGTAGGTGTCACAGAAACAGTTTTCTGTGATGCACTACTTTCCAATAAGGGAGCAGGTACAGTTACCTCGTCAAGTTCTACTTTCCTCCCACTCACTTCTTTCGAGAGAAACTCCTTCTCTAGAAAGTTTCCGAACTTAGCAACAAAAGTCTTGCCTTCGGATCTGTGATAGAAGGTGTATCCAATAGTCTCCTTTGGATATCCTATGAAGACACATTTCTCCGATTTGGGTTCGAGCTTATCAGGTTGAAGCTTTTTCACATAAGCATCGCAGCCCCAAACTTTCAGAAACGACAACTTTGGTTTCTTGCCAAACCATAGTTCATAAGGCGTCGTCTCAACGGATTTTGATGGTGCCCTATTTAACGTGAATGCGGCCGTCTCCAAAGCATAACCCCAAAACGATAGCGGTAAATCAGTAAGAGACATCATAGATCGCACCATATCTAGTAAAGTACGATTACGACGTTCGGACACACCATTACGCTGTGGTGTTCCGGGTGGCGTGAGTTGCGAAACTATTCCATTGTTTCAAATGTACACCAAACTCGTAACTCAAATATTCTCCTCCACGATCAGATCGTAGAAACTTTATTTTCTTGTTACGATGATTTTCAACTTCACTCTGAAATTCTTTGAACTTTTCAAATGTTTCAGACTTATGTTTCATTAAGTAGATATACCCATATCTGCTTAAATCATCTGTGAAGGTGAGAAAATAACGATATCCGCCACGAGCCTCAATATTCATCGGACCACATACATCTGTATGTATGATTTCCAACAAATCTGTTGCTCTCTCCATAGTACCGGAGAACGGCGTTTTAGTCATCTTGCCCATGAGGCACGGTTCGCAAGTACCAAGTGATTCATAATCAAGTGGTTCCAAAAGTCCATCAGTATGGAGTTTCTTCATGCGCTTTACACCGATATGACCTAAATGGCAGTGCCACAAATAAGTTGCACTATCATTATCAACTCTGCATCTTTTGGCTTCAACATTATGAATATGTGTATTACTACTATCGAGATTCAATAAGAATAGACCACTCTTCAAGGGTGCATGACCATAAAAGATATTACTCATATAAATAGAACAACCATTATTCTCTGATTTAAATGAATAACCGTCTCGCATCAAACAAGATCCAGATATAATGTTCATGCTTAACGCTGGCACCAAATAACAATTATTTAGGTCTAATATTAATCCCGAAGGTAGATGTAGAGGTAGCGTGCCGACCGCGATCACATCGACTTTGGAACCATTTCCCACGCGCATCGTCACCTCGTCCTTAGCCAATCTTCGCTTAATCCGTAGTCCCTGTTTCGAGTTGCAAATATTAGCAACAGAACCAGTATCAAATACCCAGGTGCTACTGCGAGCATTAGTAAGGTACACATCAATAACATGTATATCACATATACCTTTGTTCACCTTGCCATCCTTCTTATCCGCCAAATACTTGGGGCAGTTCCGCTTCCAGTGACCAGTCTGCTTGCAGTAGAAGCACTCAGTTTCAGGCTTAGGTCCAGACTTGGGTTTCTTCTCTTGAGCAGCAACTTGCTTGCTGTCTTCTTGAAGTTCCCCTTCTTCTTCCCTTTGCCCTTTTTCTTGAAACTAGTGGTCTTGTTGACCATCAACACTTGATGCTCCTTTTTATTTCTACCTCCGCAGCTTTCAGCATTGCGAAGAGCTCGGGAATAGTCTTATTCATCCCTTGCATATTATAGTTCATCACGAAGCTCTTGTAGCTTGGTGGCAGTGATTGGAGAATTCTGTCAATGACGCAATCATCTGGAAGATTAACTCCCATTTGAATCAAGTGATTATTATACCCAGACATTTTGAGTATATGCTCACTGACAGAACTGTTCTCCTCCATCTTGCAGCTATAGAACTTATTGGAGACTTCATATCTCTCAATCCGGGCATTTGCTTGAAATATTAACTTCAACTCCTGGAACATCTCATATGCTCCATGACGTTCAAAACGTCGTTGAAGTCCCGATTCTAAGCCGTAAAGCATGGCACACTGAACTATCGAGTAGTCATCAGCTTTGCTCTGCCAGACGTTCACAACATCTGGTGTTGCTCCAGCAGCAGGCCTGGCACCCAGCGGTGCTTCCAGGACGTAATTCTTCTGTGCAGCAATGAGGATAATCCTCAAGTTACGGACCCAGTCCGTGTAATTGCTACCATCATCTTTCAACTTTGCTTTCTCAAGGAACACATTAAAATTCAACGGAACAACAACACGGGCCATCTATCTACAATCAAACATGAATAAGCAAGATACTATCAGGTACTAAGTTCATGATAAATTTAGGTTCAATTAATCATATTACTTAAAGAACTCCCACTTAGATAGACATCCCTCTAATCCTCTAAGTGATTACGTGATCCAAATCAACTAAACCATGTCCGATCATCACGTGAGATGGAGTAGTTTCATTGGTGAACATCACTATGTTGATCATATCTACTATATGATTCACGCTCGACCTTTCGGTCTCCGTGTTCCGAGGCCATATCTGTATATGCTTGGCTCGTCAAGTATAACCTGAGTATTCCGCGTGTGCAACTGTTTTTGCACCCGTTGTATTTGAACGTAGAGCCTATCACACCCGATCATCACGTGGTGTCTCAGCACGAAGAACTTTCGCAACGGTGCATACTCAGGGAGAACACTTCTTGATAATTAGTGAGAGATCATCTTATAATGCTACCGTCAATCAAAGCAAGATAAGATGCATAAAAGATAAACATCACATGCAATCAATATAAGTGATATGATATGGCCATCATCATCTTGTGCTTGTGATCTCCATCTCCGAAGCACCGTCATGATCACCATCATCACCGGCGCGACACCTTGATCTCCATCGTAGCATCGTTGTCGTCTCGCCAATCTTATGCTTCCACGACTATCGCTACCGCTTAGTGATAAAGTAAAGCATTACAGCGCGATTGCATTGCATACAATAAAGCGACAACCATATGGCTCCTGCCAGTTGCCGATAACTTGGTTACAAAACATGATCATCTCATACAATAAAATTTAGCATCATGTCTTGACCATATCACATCACAACATGCCCTGCAAAAACAAGTTAGACGTCCTCTACTTTGTTGTTGCAAGTTTTACGTGGCTGCTACGGGCTTAAGCAAGAACCAATCTTACCTACGCATCAAAACCACAACGATAGTTTGTCAAGTTGGTGCTGTTTTAACCTTCGCAAGGACCGGGCGTAGCCACACTCGGTTCAACTAAAGTTGGAGAAACTGTCACCCGCAAGCCACCTATGTGCAAAGCACGTCGGGAGAACCGGTCTCGCGTAAGCGTACGCGTAATGTCGGTCCGGGCCGCTTCGTCCAACAATACCGCCGAACCAAAGTATGACATGCTGGTAAGCAGTATGACTTATATCGCCCACAACTCACTTGTGTTCTACTCGTGCATATAACATCAACATATAAAACCTAGGCTCGGATGCCACTGTTGGGTACGTAGTAATTTCAAAAAAATTCCTACGCACACGCAAGATCATGGTGATGCATAGCAACGAGAGGGGAGAGTATGATCTACGTACCCTTGTAGATCGACAACGGAAGCGTTTGGTTGATGTAGTCGTACGTCTCCATGGCCCGACCGATCAAGCACCGAAACTACGGCACCTCCGAGTTCTAGCACACGTTCAGCTCGATGACGATCCCCGGACTCCGATCCAGCAAAGTGTCGGGGAAGAGTTCCGTCAGCACGACGGCGTGGTGACGATCTTGATGTACTACCGTCGCAGGGCTTCGCCTAAGCACCGCTACAATATTATCGAGGACTATGGTGGAAGGGGGCACCGCACACGGCTAAGAATATGATCACGTGGATCAACTTGTGTCTCTAGGGGTGCCCCTGCCTCCGTATATAAAGGTTCAAGGGAGGGGGGCCGGCCGGCCAAGGTGTGGCGCGCCAGGAGGAGTCCTACTCCTTCTGGGAGTAGGACTCCCCCCTTTCCTAGTTGGAATAGGATTCGTGGAGGGGGGGGAAGAGGAGAGAGAGGAGGAAGGGGGGCCGGCCCCCTCTCCTTGTCCAATTCGGACCAAGGGGGGAGGGGCGCGCGGCCCATCTCTGGCCACCTCTCCTCTCTTCCACTAAGGCCCACTAAGGCCCATATACCTCCCGGGGGGTTCCGGTAACCTCCCGGTACTCCGGTAAAATCCCGATTTCACCCGGAACACTTCCGATATCCAAACATAGGCTTCCAATATATCAATCTTTATGTCTCGACCATTTCGAGACTCCTCGTCATGTCCGTGATCACATCCGGGACTCCAAACAACCTTCGGTACATCAAAATGCATAAACTCATAATATAACTGTCATCGTAACCTTAAGCGTGCGGACCCTACGGGTTCGAGAACAATGTAGACATGACCGAGACACGTCTCCGGTCAATAACCAATAGCGGAACCTGGATGCTCATATTGGCTCCTACATATTCTACAAAGATCTTTTATCGGTCAGACCGCATAACAACATACGTTGTTCCCTTTGTCATCGGTATGTTACTTGCCCGAGATTCGATCGTCGGTATCCCTATACCTAGTTCAATCTCATTACCGGCAAGTCTCTTTACTCGTTCTGTAATACATCATCCCGCAACTAACTCATTAGTTGCAATGCTTGCAAGGCTTAAGTGATGTGCATTACCGAGAGGGCCCAGAGATACCTCTCCGACAATCGGAGTGACAAATCCTAATCTCGAAATACGCCAACCCAACATGTACCTTTGGAGACACCTGTAGAGCTCCTTTATAATCACCCAGTTACGTTGTGACGTTTGGTAGCACACAAAGTGTTCCTCCGGCAAACGGGAGTTGCATAATCTCATAGTCATAGGAACATGTATAAGTCATGAAGAAAGCAATAGCAACATACTAAACGATCGGGTGCTAAGCTAATGGAATGGGTCATGTCAATCAGATCATTCAACTAATGATGTGATCCCGTTAATCAAATAACAACTCTTTGTCCATGGTTAGGAAACATAACCATCTTTGATTAACGAGCTAGTCAAGTAGAGGCATACTAGTGACACTTTGTTTGTCTATGTATTCACACATGTATTATGTTTCTGGTTAATACAATTCTAGCATGAATAATAAACTTTTATGATGATATAAGGAAATAAATAATAACTTTATTATTGCCTCTAGGGCATATTTCCTTCAGTTCTGACTCCGCCTGATGAATCCAAGCCGTACGAGGTCTTTTGTGATGCCTCTCTCCAAGGTCTTGGCGCAGTGTTGATGCAAGAGAAGAAAGTTGTTGCTTATACCTCTCCGCCAGTTGAAGCCTAATGAGAAGAACTACCCCACTCATGATCTCGAGGCAGTTGTGCATGCTCTTTAGGAACCACATGATCGTCGAGTGGCAGTTGTCATGCTCTTTTGACTTGGAGACATCTTCTATTGGGAAGAAAAGTGGACATTTTCACTGATCACAAGAGTCTCAAGTACATCTTCACTCAGCCTAATCTCAACCTAAGGCAAACTCGATGGGTCGAAATGATTCAAGAGTATAATCCGAGTATTGAGTATACTCCAGGCAAGGCCAATGTGATTGCTGACGCTTTGAGCAGAAGGCTATTGCAACAGTCTGATTCTCAAGCCTTATCAACCCGAGCTTTGTGAAGCTTCCGCAAACTTAATCTGCAAGTTGTTCCTCAAGGTTTCCTCGCCAACCTTCAAGTCTCTCCTACCTTGGAAGACCAGATTCGCCAAGCCCAGCTTCTTGATGCTATGGTGAAAAAGGTGAAGATTGGGATTGCCAAGAGTCAACCCAAGTACAAGTGCTACCGCCTTGATGACAAGGATACTCTCTTCTTCGAGGATCGTATTGTTGTGCCCAAAGGTGACCTCCGTAAAGTGATCATGAACGAGGCTCACAACTCTCTCCTCTCCATCCACCCTGGTAGTACGAAGATGTATCAGGATCTCAAGCAAGCTTATTGGTGGACTCGAATGAAGCGCGAGATCGCTCAATTCGTGAATGAGTGTGATGTCTGCAGAAGAGTGAAGGCAGAACACCAAAGGCCTGCAGGTCTCCTCCAACCTCTTGCCATTCCAGAATGGAAGTTTGACCACATTGAAATGGACTTCGTGACTGGGTTTCCAAAGTCCAAGTGGCAATGATGCTATATTCGTTGTCATCGACAAACTCACAAAGTGGCTCACTTTCTGCCTATCAAAGAGTCAATCACTGCAGCTCAATTGGCGGAACTCTATACCTCTCGGATTGTCTCTCTGCACGGTATTCCACAAGTGATCTCTTCAGACCGTGGCAGCATCTTTACCTCCAAGTTTTGGGATTCTTTTCAGAAGGCCATGGGCACCAACATCCGCTTCAGCACAGCTTTCCATCCTCAAACTAGCGGTCAAGTCGAGCGTGTCAACCAGATTCTTGAAGATATGCTCAGGGCTTGTGTGATCTCCTTCGGCATGAAGTGGGAGGATTGTCTTCCTTATGCTGAATTCTCCTACAACAACAGTTTTCAAGCAAGTTCGGCAAGGCCCCATTTGAAATTCTGTATGGCAGGAAGTGCCGTACCCCTCTCAACTGGTCTGAAACCGGTGAACGTCAGCTTCTCGGAAATGACTTAATCACAGAGGCAGAGGAAATGTGCAAAGTCATTCGAGATAACCTCAAAGCAGCCCAATACCGCCAGAAGAGCTACTATGATAGTAAGCACCGTGATTTGGCTTTCGAGATCGGAGATCATGTTTACCTCCGTGTCTCTCCTATGAAAGGTACACGCCACTTCGGTATCAAAGGGAAGCTTGCCCCTAGATACGTGGGACCTTTCAAGATCGTCAGCAGGAGAGGCGATCTCGCCTATCAACTCGAGCTTCCTTCAAACTTTGCAAATGTTCATGATGTGTTCCATGTCCCTCAGCTTCGAAAGTGCTTCAAGACTCCTGACCGCACTGTCAACTTTGAGGACATTGAGCTCCAAGAAGATCTCTCTTATCGTGAGCACCCAGTTGCTATTCTTGAAGAGACTGAACGCAAGACTCGCAACAAGTCAATCAAATTCCTCAAAGTCAAGTGGTCACACCATTCCGACCGTGAAGCTACCTGGGAACGCGAGGATCACCTCCGTTCTGAGTACCCGGCGTTCTTTCAGTCCTAGATCTCGGGACGAGATCCTTTCATAGTGGTGGAGTGTTGTAACACCCCAGATATGACTTTCCCAATATGTATTCCAACTCTTGCCGTTTCCGGCCTTAAGTTATTTTATTTTCTCGGGTTCGGGTTTTTGTCTCCGTGTGTTGTTGTCGTTGTCATGCATCTCATATCATGTCATCATGTGCATTGCATTTGCATACGTGTTCATCTCATGCATTCGAGCATTTTCCCCGTTGTCCGTTTTGCATTCCGGCGCTTCGTTCTCCTCCGGTGGTCATTTCTACTTTCTTTCGTGTGTGGGGATTAAACATTTCCGGATTGGACCGAGACTTGCCAAGCGGCCTTGGTTTACTACCGGTAGACCGCCTGTCAAGTTTCGTGCCATTTGGACTTCGTTTGATACTCCAACGGTTAACCGAGGGACCGAAAAGGCCTCGTGTGTGTTGCAGCCCAACACCCCTCCAATTTGGCCCAAAACCCTCTCCATCATCTAGAGCGTTCGATCACGATCGCGTGGCCGAAAACCGCACCTCATTTGGACTCTCCTAGCTCCCTCTATGCCTATATATACCTCCCCCATTCCAAATCCGGATCTCTCCCCGTCCAACCCTAAAAAAATCGGATCTCCGCCGCCGCCGGACACGTCCGCCGGGCCGGACGTGTCCGACCCACCGCCGCCGCCACGTGGCGCTCACCTGGTTCGCCGCCGCCACCGCGCCCACTTCGCCCGCCGCCGGCCCGGGGCAGCCCAGGCGGGGCCCTCCAAGCCCATCGGCCGGGCCGCGCCGCCCCAAGCCGCCTCGCCTTCCCGCCGCCGCCCCGTCCGGCGCCACCGCCCCACCGGCGCCGCCCAGTTCACCGCGAGCGCATCCCCGACCTCCGCCGCGACGCGCCTCGACGGTCGCGCGCCCGCAAGCCGCCTCCTCCGCCGTCCCGCCCTCACTGCCGGCCGGATCCGGCGCCCCCACGACCAGATCCGGCGAGCCCCTCAACTCCGGCAACGCCCTGCCCCTTCTCCGGCGAGCCTGCTGCCCACCTCGGTTTTCATGCATTCGTCAGCTACAATAACTCCAGATCTGGATCGGTTGACTCCTTCCCCGAAAACCCTAATTATTTTGCCTTCATGTCGTAACTTTCGCATCCGTAGCTCCTTTGGCGTATGTAGCATATCAAAATGTTCACTCAGAGAGTACATCATTTCATTCCATTGCATCATTTTCATTTGAGTTCATCTTGATGCCCGAAATGCTGTTAGAAGAGGGCTACTTGAGATATTTGTCAGATCTGCTACTCCATTTAGATATTTGTCATTTTTGCCATGATTATTGTGTGCATGATATGCCCATGAGCTCTACATATGTTTTGTTAAGGGTTTTGCCATCTTTCCAGAGGTGCAACCCATGTATTTTTGTGATGTGTGTGGTGACTAGCACAAGCTTGCAAAGTGAGGCACTTGGTAATGCTGATTTCAGGGACTTAGCATTTCCACTAAGTCCTTGAGCTGTTTATCTCATATGGCCATATGTTCATGTTGTTTCCTAGTGATCCGTGCCTCTTTTGAGGATGATCAGTAAGGATGTTTTGTTAATCTTGTAGTGCTCTATCCATCCATGTCTTTGTTTGCAATTATGGAGCACCCTAGCTTGAGTCAATCGAGCTCTACTTTTGCTACTTCGTGAATCTGGGCAGATTGTCTACTTGTTAGCGATTTTGCCGATGATGTTGTAGTTGATCCGTGCATGCTATGCATTGTTCTTGCCATGTCTAGCTTGAATTTTGTGTATTCTTGATGGGTGTATGCTTTTATCATGACTTGCTCCTAGTGAGTGCATCGAGCTCGTAAACATGCCTACTTGAGATATGTTTCAGCATGTCCAGTTTTCACTAAGTCTGAGAACTGATTATGTTTTTGCCATGTTCACATGCTTGCAATTGTATTTTCTGATCCCTTTTGGCTCAAGGTCACTAAGGGACTTTTGTTAAGCTCTTTGAGTAGCTCCATGCCATGCTTTACTTTGCCATGTTCAGGTCCTGTAGCATGTAGTTTTGTTGCTCCAAAGAGTGCTACCTGATCTGAAATTCCAGACAAGTGTTAATTTCACTAAGTCTGAAATCTGTTTACCATATGCATTTTTGCCATGCTTGTTTGAACCTGTTAATGGATGAATTGGCCGTAGCTCAGTGCTAGACTTTTGTTAAGCATCTTGAATGCATCCCTGCCATGTATTTTGTTGCCATGTTTGGTGCTGTAGCATGTTCATCTCATTGCATTTAGATGGCTACTTGCTGTAAATCGCAGATGGGTCATATTTGAATCGCTTGCCATTTCCAAACCGTAACTCCGATTCCGGCGTTCTTTATATCGTTTTCAAGCGATTTCATCTCATCTTTCCAGTGGCACACTTGGATTTCCAAGTTGAGGCCAGGTTCATGCATTCCTTGTCACATCTTGCATATGCATCCCGCATCGCATCCCGCATAGCATACCATCCTTGCATCATATTGTTTGAGCTTTGCACGTGGTTGATTGTGTCCTTGTTGCTTGTTTGTCTTGTTTGGGTAGAGCCGGGAGACGAGTTCGCTAACGAGGAGCCCGTTGAGTTTGCTTTCGAGGATCCAGTCAACTCTGACAACTTTGCAGGCAAGATGATCATACCCTCGAAATCACTACTATCTTTGCTTTGCTAGATGCTCGCTCTTTTGCTATGCCAATGCTACGATGCCTACCACTTGCTTTCAAGCCTCCCAAATTGCCATGTCAAACCTCTAACCCACCATGTCCTAGAAAACCGTTGATTGGCTATGTTACCGCTTTGCTCAGCCCCTCTTATAGCGTTGCTAGTTGCAGGTGAAGATTGGAGGACCGTTCCTTGTTGGAACATTTATTTACTTGTTGGGATATCATTATATTGCCATGTTATCTTAATGCATCTATATACTTGGTAAAGGGTGGAAGGCTCGGCCTCTCGCCTAGTGTTTTGTTCCACTCTTGCCGCCCTAGTTTCCGTCATATCGGTGTTATGTTCCCGGATTTTGCGTTCCTTACGCGGTTGGGTTATAA
Organism: Triticum urartu; assembly: GCF_003073215.2. Lineage (NCBI taxonomy): Eukaryota > Viridiplantae > Streptophyta > Magnoliopsida > Poales > Poaceae > Triticum > Triticum urartu. The sequence goes on along the minus strand of NC_053022.1, from coordinate 443,687,438 downwards.
TGGGAACCCCTTGATAGTTCGCCTTGATTAAAGCTTTTCCAGCAATGCCCAACCTTGGTTTTACCATTTGCCACCTAGCCTCTTTTTCCCTTGGGTTTCCGGAGCCCGAGGGTCATCTTATTTTAACCCCCCCGGGCCAGTGCTCCTCTGAGTGTTGGTCCACCTGTCAGCTGCCGGTGGCCACCAGGGGCAACTCTGGGCTGGCCTACCCATACCTAGACAATCTGAGTGTGCCCTGAGAAAGAGATATGTGCAGCTCCTATCGGGATTTGTCGGCACATTCGGGCGGTGTTGCTGGTCTTGTTTTAACC
>NC_053022.1:443670190-443686127 GCF_003073215.2 Triticum urartu | reverse complement strand
AGAGAAATAAATCAACAAGGTACGGATCAAGAACGAATAATCGGTAAGAAATCCCAATCTCAAACCAATATCCGTGGAAGAAAAACTAGAGCTACTAGAATTCCCACCTATGAAACTCCCAAACCTTTCCGGTTATGCAATCAGGTGTTGGGGATACAGGGGAAGCATAATATCTCACCCAAACTAGCAAATCTACATCAGCTGTATCCATCCTTCAACACATAACCAAGAAAACTTCGGAAACCATCTACCTCAACCTTCGAAAAGCATCCGTTATACAAGTTATGGCGATACTCCCGAACTCCCGCCCCAGTACTGGGTGGCGTCGAGGTTATCTCACCAACGAACTGCATAAAAGAGATTTTCGATGTCGGCGTACTAAACTCAGGTATTCCAGAACTTGCAACGATAAAATTATGATGACAACACCTCAGAGCTCAACTCCCCGGGACACTTCCACTAAACCCCTGACAGGAGGCACCAAGACAATGTTCTCATCATAAGCCATCGGAACGATTCCAAGATACCCGTGTGATCCTAAATTTTTTTTAGTGAAATTGAGAGAGAAGAGTCAAAACTCTACGTCAGGATGCCTTACCAGAGCGATGAGGAGACTGGGAAGTAAAAGAATTCCTAAGCTCTTCCGATATATAATTCCTAAAAGACTCAAAACATTTTTCTAGACACAACTCGGCCGCTAAAAACGATCAGCAATGGGGCTCCTAAGTCGGGGAAAGGCTCTGATTACCAACTTGTAACACCTCGATGCGACTATATCTCCCACGTGTCGAGGCACGACTTAGAGACATAATCGCATTGAAGGGCAATATGTCGCAAATAGGCAATCTTCACAAAAATCCCATGTAATATTAAATAATAAAAGGGGAGATAACATAGTTGGCTTACACTCGCCACGTCAATCAAGTGCACAAAATACTTACATCATCCAAACACTCATGCCGACTACGGCGCCAAAATAAAGATAACCCAACATGCGACACGGGATCCCGATCACTCCCAACTGGGCACCACTACTGATCATCAGGAAAAGAGACATAGTATCGTTGAGAGTCCTCGTTGAACTCCCACTTGAGCTCGAGCGCGTAACCTGGAGCAGAATCATCAGGCCTTGCATCTGGTTTAATAGTAATCTGTGAGCCACAGGGACTCAGCAATCTCGCACCCTCGCGATCAAGACTATTTAAGCTTATAGGTAAGGCAAGGTAAAGATATATATGGAGCTGCAGCAAGCGACTAGAAAATATGGTGGCTATCAAGTTCGCAAAAGAGAGCGAGAAGAGGAGGCAAAGCGCGAGCAAGAAACTAGAGAGCAACCTGCGCAAGCATTGCTCCAACACCGTGTCCCCTTCCCGGACCCCGCCGAGAAGAGGCCATCATGGTAACACACTCAGTTGATTCATTTTAATTAAGTTAAGGTTCAAGTTATGTACAACCAGACATTAACAAATTCCCATCTGTCCATAACCTCGGGCACGGCTTTCGAAAGTTCAAAACCCTGCAGGGGAGTCCCAACTTAGCCCATGACAAGCTCTCACGGTCAACGAAGGAATTGACCTCCTCCCGAGACGTTCCGATCAGACTCGGTACCTCGGTTCTTCAAGACACTTCGACAGGTTAAAACAAATCCAGCAACACCGCCCGAATGTGCCGACAAATCCCGATAGGAGCTACACATATCTCTTTCTCAGGGCACACTCCGCGTAAGGAACGCAAAATCCGGGAACATAACACCGATATGACGGAAACTAGGGCGGCAAGAGTGGAACAAAACACTAGGCGAGAGGCCGAGCCTTCCACCCTTTACCAAGTATATAGATGCATTAAGATAACAATATAATATAATGATATCCCAACAAGTAAATAAATGTTCCAACAAGGAACGGCCTCCAATCTTCACCTGCAACTAGCAACGCTATAAGAGGGGCTGAGCAAAGCGGTAACATAGCCAATCAACGGTTTGCTAGGACATGGTGGGTTAGAGGTTTGACATGGCAATTTGGGAGGCTTGAAAGCAAGTGGTAGGCATGTAGCATTGGCATAGCAAAAGAGCGAGCATCTAGCAAGCAAAGATAGTAGTGATTTCGAGGGTATGATCATCTTGCCTGCAAAGTTGTCAGAGTTGACTGGATCCTCGAAAGCAAACTCAACGGGCTCCTCGTTAGCGAACTCGTCTCCCGGCTCTACCCAAACAAGACAAACAAGCAACAAGGACACAATCAACCACGTGCAAGGATCAAACAATATGATGCAAAATGGTATGCTATGCGGGATGCGATGCGGGATGCATATGCAAGATTTGACAAGGGATGCATGAACCTGGACTCAACTTGGAATCCAAGTGTGCCACTGGAAAGATGAGATGAAATCGCTTGAAAACGATATAAAGAACGCCGGAATCGGAGTTACGGTTTGGAAATGGCAAGCAATTCAAATATGACACCGGTCTGCGATTTACAGCAAGTAGCCATCTAAATGCAACAAGATGAACATGCTACAGCACCCAAACATGACAACAAAATACATGGCAGGGATGCATTCAGATGCTTAACAAAAGTCTAGCACTGAGCTACGGCCAATTCATCCATTAACAGGTTCAAACAAGCATGGCAAAAATGCATATGGCAAACAGATTTCAGACTTAGTGAAATTAACACTTGTCTGGAATTTCAGATCAGGTAGCACTCTTCGGAGCAACAAAACTATATGCTACAGGACCTGAACATGGCAAAGTAAAGCATGGCATGGAGCTACTCAAAGAGCTTAACAAAAGTCCCTTAGTGACCTTGAGCCAAAAGGGATCAGAAAATACAATTGCAAGCATGTGAACAAGGCAAAAACATAATCAGTTCTCAGACTTAGTGAAAACTGGAACATGTTGACACAGATATCAAGTAGGCATGTTTTCGAGCTCGATGCACTCACCACAGAGCAAGTCATGATAATCTAAGCATACACCCATCAAGAATACACAAAATGCAAGCTAGACATGGTAAGGACAATAGCATAGCATGCACGGATCAACTACAACATCCCCGGCAAAATCGCTAACAAGTAGACAATCTGCCCAGATTCACGAAGTAGCAAAAGTAGAGCTCGATTGACTCAAGCTAGGGTGCTCCATAATTGCAAACAAAGACATGGATGGATAGAGCACTACAAGATTAACAAAACATCCTTACTGATCATCCTCAAAAGAGGCACGGATCACTAGGAAACAACATGAACATATGGCCATATGAGATAAACACTCAAGGACTTAGTGGAAATGCTAAGTCCCTGAAATCAGCATTACCAAGTGCCTCACTTTGCAAGCTTGTGCTAGTCACCACACACATCACAAAAATACATGGGTTGCACCTCTGGAAAGATGGCAAAACCCTTAACAAAACATATGTAGAGCTCATGGGCATATCATGCACACAATAATCATGGCAAAAATGACAAATATCTAAATGGAGCAGCAGATCTGACAATTATCTCAAGTAGCCCTCTTCTAACAGCATTTCGGGCATCAAGATGAACTCAAATGAAAATGATGCAATGGAATGAAATGATGTCTCTAGACGAACACTTTGATATGCTATATGCCCAAAACGGAGTTACGGATGCAAAGTTACATGCCGATGAACAAGGGCATATGAACTAGGGTTTCGGGAGAAAGTCAACCGTCGGGATCCAGATCCAGATCCGGGGCACGCGGTTCGAGGTTCGTCGGCCGGAGTTCGCTCGAGCTCGCCGGAGCAGGGGCTTGCCGGAGAGGGGCCTTGAGAGGAGGAGTTGGGCCGGCCGTGAGGAGGCTTGCCGGGGCGGCGACTCGGCGCGGGGCGGGCGGGACCGGGCGAGCTCGGGTGGCGGCGAGCTCGCGCCGGCGAGGTTCCGGCGATGGCGCGGCGGAGCTGGAGGAGTGCGGCGGCCGGAGCGGCGAAGGCGCGGCGGCGCCGCGGATCCGGGCCGCGCGGGCCGGCGACGGGCTCCCCGGGCCGCGCGGTGGAGGAGGCGGCGGTCCACTCGGGCGGCGACACGTGGCGGCGGCGCGGGTTCGGACGTGTCCGGCCCGGCGAATTTTTGTCTGGCGGCGGCGGATCTGGGATTTTAGGATTTCGCCCGGGATTTCGAATGGGGTGTCTTTAAATAGGCATAGGAGGAGCTAGGAGAGTTCAAACGAGGTGCGGTTTTCGGCCACGCGATCGTGATCGAACGCTCTAGATGACGGAGCATGTTTTGGTGGGTTTTGGGCCAAATTGGAAGGGTGTTGGGCTGCAACACACACGAGGCCTTCTAGGTCCCTCGGTTAACCGTTGGAGTATCAAACGAAGTCCAAATGATACGAAACTTGACAGGCGATCTACCGGTAGTAAACCAAGGCCGCTTGGCAAGTCTCGGTCCAATCCGGAAATGTTTAATCCCCACACACGAAAGAAAGGTAGAATTGACCACCGGAGGAGAACGAAGCGCCGGAATGCAAAACGGACAACGGGGAAAATGCTCGAATGCATGAGATGAACGCGTATGCAAATGCAATGCATATGATGACATGATATGATATACATGACAACGATAACAACACACGGAGACAAAAACCCGAACCCGAGAAAATAAAATAACTTAACGCCGGAAACGGCAAGAGTTGGAGTACAAATTGGGAAAGTCATATTCGGGGTGTTACAAGTGTATCTAGGGGAAAGCTTCCCTTTGATACTGAAGCGACGAGTACCTTTCATTGGAGACGCGGAGGTAGACATGGTCTCCGATCTCGAAGCCGTCTGGTGCTTGAGGGAGTCCTGGATTAGGGGGTGTTCGGGTAGCCGGACTATACCTTCAGCCGGACTCCTGGACTATGAAGATACAAGATTGAAGACTTCGTCCCGTGTCCGGATGGGACTTTCCTTGGCGTGGAAGGCAAGCTTGGCGATGCGGATATTCAAGATCTCCTACCATTGTAACCGACTCTGTGTAACCCTAACCCTATCCGGTGTCTATATAAACCGGAGGGTTGTAGTCCGTAGGCAATCAACTCCATATACAACAATCATACCATAGGCTAGCTTCTAGGGTTTAGCCTCCTTGATCTCGTGGTAGATCTACTCTTGTACTACCCATATCATCAATATTAATCAAGCAGGACGTAGGGTTTTACCTCCATCAAGAGGGCCCGAACCTGGGTAAAACATCGTGTTCCCTGCCTCCTGTTACCATCCGGCCTAGACGCACAGTTCGGGACCCCTACCCGAGATCCGCCGGTTTTGACACCGACATTGGTGCTTTCATTGAGAGTTCCTCTGTGTCGTCGCCTTTAGGCCCGATGGCTCCTTTGATCATCAACAACGATACGGTCCAGGGTGAGACTTTTCTCCCCGGACAGATCTTCGTCTTCGGCGGCTTCGCTCTGCGGGCCAATTCGCTTGGCCACCTGGAGCAGATCGAAAGCTACGCCCCTGGCCATCAAGTCAGGTTTGGAAGCTTAAACTACACGGCTGACATCCGCGGAGACTTGATCTTCGACGGACTCGAGCCACGGCCAAGCGCGCCGCACTATCTCGAGAGGCATGATCTAGCTCTGCCCCCGGACAGTGTCCTGGAGGCCGCACACGCATCGGCTCCGACCCCTAACTCGGAGCCTATTGCGCCAATCGAGGATGAGCGGTTGGACGTCACCTCGGGGGCTGCGATCCCGAAAGCGATCGAGCCGAACGCTAGCCCCGCACTCTGCACGACCCGTGACTCCGAGGATCCGGACTCCTCCCCGGACTCCGAACCCCCGCGCCCCTGCCAATCGAATCCGATTGGGCGCCGATAATGGAGTTCACCGCCGCAGACATCTTTCAGCATCGCCTTTTGGCGACATCCTGAATTCTCTTAAGTCTCTCTCTTTATCAGGAGAGCCCTGGCCGTGACTACGGTTACGAGGGTGGGATACAGGACGATGAGGAAATTCAAAGCCCACCCACCACCCACTTTGTAGCCACTGTCGACGATCTACGAACATGCTTGACTTCAGCTCCGAAGACATCGACGGCATTGGACGACGATGTAGGAGACGAACAGGAACCAGCACCTGTAGGGCGCTGGAAGGCCACCTCGTCATATGACATATATATGGTGGATACTCCAAAAGATGGAGATGGCGATGGAACAGTGGGGGATGACGCCCCCAAGAAACAGCCAAAGCGCCGGCGTCAGCAGCGCCGCTCTAAATCCCGCCAAAGCAAAAACGGTGATTCCGGCACGGGAGATAATACTACCCCGGATAGCGCCGAAGAAGACCCACCTCAGCAAGATTCGGCACAGGAAGATGGAGAAGCCAGCCCTCATGAGAGAGCGGCAGATCGAGAGGTCGAGGATGATAACTATACGCCTCCCTCCGAAGACGAGGCAAGCCTCGATGATGACGAATTCGTCATACCATCAGAGCCCGCCGAACAAGAGCATTTTAAACGCAGGCTTTTAGCCACGGCAAGCAGCCTCAAGAAAAAGCAGCAACAGCTTAAAGCTGCCCAAGATTTGCTAGCTGACACATGGACTGAAGTCCTTGCGGCCGAAGAGTATGAACTCGAACGCCCCTCCAAGAGTTACCCGAAGCGCAGGCCGCTACCCCGATCAGAGGAGGAAGCACCTACATCACCAGCGCATGACATGGCAGATCGGCCACCTCGCGGCCGCGACAGAGAGGCCTCTCGGCCCTCCACCCAAGCCATGCCCCGACGCCGCTCAACTAAGGCACGGGAAAATGCGCCCGACCTGCGAGACATACTGGAGGATAAGGCAAGACAAACAAGATCGATCTACGGATCGCGCAGGCGCCCTACGGCATGTGACAATGATCTTCACTCCGGATACAACAAATCCGGCCGGGCCGAACACAACAGACATAGCTCTTCCGAGCTGCGTCGTGATATAGCCCAGTACAGAGGCGCCGCACACCCGCTATGCTTCACGAATGAAGTAATGGATCATAAAATCCCAGAGGGTTTCAAACCCGTAAACATCGAATCATAAGATGGCACAATAGATCCGGCGGTATGGATCGAGGATTATCTCCTTCACATCCACATGGCACGCGGCGATGATCTACACGCCATCAAATACCTCCCGCTCAAACTTAAAGGACCGGCCCGGCATTGGCTTAACAGCTTGCCACCAGACTCAATCGGTTCTTGGGAGGACCTGGAAACCGCATTCCTCGACAACTTTCAGGGCACTTACGTGCGACCACCGAATGCCGACGACTTAAGCCACATAATTCAGCAGCCAGAGGAATCGGCCAGGCAATTCTGGACACGGTTCCTAACAAAGAAAAACCAGATAGTCGATTGTCCGGACGCAGAGGCCCTAGCAGCCTTCAAGCATAACATCCGCGACGAGTGGCTTGCCCGGCACCTGGGACAGGAAAAGCCGAAATCCATGGCAGCCCTCACGACACTCATGACCCGCTTTTGCGCGGGAGAAGACAGCTGGCTAGCTCGCAGTAACAACTTATCAAAGAACCCTGGTAATTCGGATACCAAGGACAAAAGTGGCAGGACACGTCGGAATAAGCAAAAACGCCGCGTTAGCAGCGACAGCAATGAAGACACGGCAGTCAATGCCGGATTCAAAGGCTATAAATCCGGTCAGCGGAAAAAGCATTCAAAAAGAATACTCAGGGCCTGTCCAGTTGGACCGAATACTCGATCGCTTGTGCCAGATACATGGCACCCCCGAAAGGCCAGCAATCACACTAACAGGGATTGTTGGGTGTTCAAGCAGGTGCAGGCAAAGTTAAGGGCCGAAAACAGAGACAAGGGGCTGCACAGCGACGACGAGGAGCCCAGCCGCCGAACAACAATGGACAGAAGGGCTTTCCCCCACAAGTGCGGACGGTGAACATGATATACGCAACCCACATTCCCAAGCGGGAGCGGAAGCGTGCGCTACGGGACGTATACGCGATGGAGCCAGTCGCCCCAAAGTTCAACCCATGGTCCTCCTGCCCGATCACTTTTGATCGAAGGGACCATCCCACTAGATCCTGTCATGGCGGCTTCGCCGCATTGGTTCTCGACCCAATCATCGACGGATTTCATCTCACAAGAGTCCTCATGGACGGCGGCAGTAGCCTGAACCTGCTTTATCAGGATATAGTGCGGAAAATGGGCATAGATCCCTCAAGGATTAAGCCCACAAGAACGACCTTTAAAGGCGTTATACCAAGTGTAGAAGCCAACTGTACAGGCTCAGTAACACTTGACGTGGTCTTCGGATCCCGTACAATTTCCGAAGCGAAGAGTTAATCTTCGATATAGTCCCGTTTCGCAGTGGCTATCACGCCCTGCTCGGACGAACCGCATTCGCAAAGTTCAATGCGGTGCCGCACTACGCATATCTCAAGCTCAAGATGCCAGGCCCTCGAGGAGTAATTACGGTCAACGGAAACACCGAACGCTCCCTCCGTACGGAGGAGCATACGGCGGCTCTCGCAGCGGAGGTACAAAGTAGCCTTCTTCAGGCAATTCTCCAGTCCGGCCATTAAAAAGCCAGACACTGCCAAGCGCGCCCGGAGTAACCCACAGCAGGACCGCCTGGCAACTCTGAGCAAGCGTAGCAATGCGGCCCCCAACCCCAGCTTTCGTGACATAGCGAAACCAGTACCTCGCGTACATAACTACGTCCTTGAAATACCATGGGCACAGGGGAAGGGGCACAATAACGGACATGCCCAAAATACGGCTTAAAACGTACTAGGGGCTGCCGGATTCTTTTTTTAATTTTTTCTTACTTTCAGGATTCCATACTTCGGATGACCTGTTCGGCAATTCGACTGCCGCACAAACGATGCAAGATCCAGGGAGGCAGACAAGCCATGCCGCATTATGGAACTCCAGGTGGTCTCTGTTACGAGCGGTATACCTATTTTAAATACAATTCCGCGGCCTGCCCCTGGTCAGGACATACTGAATAGTCCAATATCTTTTGCTTACCGCACTATTTGTATCGTTCGGCTTTGATAAATAGCCTCTCTATAAACAATGCTTAGCTTCTTGTCTATTTTTTGCATTATCTTATTTTCACATTTATGTTTATTAAATGACATGATTGCACCGTACACCATGGTACGGCAAACACGCCAGGGGCTTCAGTACCCCTCATATGGTGTGAGAAGTCCGTACACTTTCACAAGTGCGGCACCCCGAACTTATAGCACTATATGCATCGGCTCCGAATCATGATTTGGGTCAATAGTTGGGTTTGCCCGGCTCCTATGTTTTGGTGCCTTACGTTCCGCTCTATCGGCTAAGGTAGCACTAAGAGAACCACTGCGATTGTGCCCCGGTTCAGCTGGGTTAAGCACCTCAGTGGAGAAAGCTAAAACTGACTTTCATGATGAGGCGAGAGACCGGTCGCTGTTCGAGAGGTTTTTCGAGTCCCTAAAGACTTATGCCGCTTCGAGCGAGGAGCTGGCTTTGTCCGGCCAAGGCGTGGATAGCGCCCCGAACTCGGTCTTCCGAACTAGGGGCTTCGCCGAAATTTAAAATTATAGAGTTCTATGGCTAAGTGAGAGTGTTCAAGCATTATAGTCTGATTGCCTGGTTCGTTGTGCTGAGCGCCTCCCTCGAAGGACCCAACTATGGGAAAAAGAGCGCTCAGGTTTATCCCGAACACCCCAGCACTAGTGGCATGGGGGCAGAAGCCGACGACTGGCCATCTCTCAATTTTTTGATAAACGGCCGCACAGAAAGTAATATTTTAAATTCAATAAGCATTGCTTAGCGCATATGAACAAGTTTTCAGCGCATAGGATAAACACGAGCGGGTTCATTCAAAAATCACATCCTTGGTACATTCATCCGCCACAAGGCGGGCACCTGCAAGAACATCCTTGTAGTAGTTCTCGGGCTTGCGATGCTCCTTCCCCGGCGGCGGCCCTCCTTCACAAGCTTCTCACCGTCCAGCTTACCCCAGTGCACCTTTGCACGGGCAAGGGCCCGACGGGCACCTTCGATGCAAACGGAGCGCTTGATGACCTCGAGCCTCGGGCAGGCCTCCACCAGCCGCCGCACCAGCCTGAAATAGCTCCCAGGCAGGGCCTCTCGGGCCACAGCCGAACTATGAAGCCCTTCATGGCCTATTCAGCCGCCTTGTGGAGCTCGACCAGCTGTTTCAGCTGGTCGCTCAAGGCACAGGTGTCGGCCTCAGAATACTGAGACCAGAACACCTTCTCCGTCGAGCTGCCCTCTTCAGCTCCGGTAGAATGCGGCGGCGTCGGATATGCTGTGGGAAGATCTGCGAATGCCCCTGGAGAGCTCCGGATTCGGGTAAGTAACAAGTAGTTTACTTTTATATTTCTGCTTTGCATGAAGAATGCCTTACCCGCTGCTATCTTCCTCATTCTCCTCCAACTCTTGGAGGGCCTTTTGGGCTTCGGCCTTGGCAGACTTGGCAGTCTCAAGGGCGTCGCGAGCTCGGATGCTTGCGCCTTTGACTCAAGCTCCAAACTCTCATGTTTTTTCATGAGAGCCTGAAGCTCTTGCTGCACCTCGCCGACCTGAGCCCCAAGTCTGTCTCGCTCGGTGCGCTCCGCGGCCGTTTCTTTTCGGCCTCAGACAGCGCCTGCTTAAGGGTCGCCACCTCAGTTGTGGCCCCTACAATAAGCAGTACAATCCTATTTTTTTTTTGCAATCACGCCTTTTTATAGGCACCTTTTTCTGTAAGGTATTTCTTACCTTCTCTCTCCTCGAGCTGCCGCTTGGCAAGGCCGAGCTCTTGCTCGTCCGCTCGAGGTCCTGCTTAGGACACCCACCTCGCAGTCAGTGCGGCGGTGGATAGCAGCGAAGCCTGCATACGCATATTGACTCTTTTTTTTAGACTCCTGCGATATTTAATAGATCCTCTATTCGGCTTTTCTTTCCGAACGCCAAACAGAGCATCAGGGGCTACTGTCTATGCGGTAATATTTTTACATATTTTTACTTACCTCGAAGCCTGTTAGAATTCTAGCGCAAGCTTCAGTCAGTCCACTCTTGGCGGACTGAACCTTCTGGATCACCGTACTCATAATAGTACGGTGCCCCTCGTCGATGGAGGTGCCGTCAAGCACCTCCAGCAGATTGTCCTGCACCTCCGGTTGGACGGAGGCTGCCAGCTCAGAAGGCTTGCTCCCCTTGGAAGGAGTTCGCCTACCGCGGTCCGGAACTGTGGAAGATTCCGGCGCGGTGTCCGGCACAAAGCCGGACTTGGAGCCCTGGGGGGCCTTATCCCCTTCACTCCTGGAGTCCGGGAGGTTGCCTTGCGGCTCCTCCGGGACCATCTCCTCCTGCCCCGGAGCTTGTCGCGACACCACTTCGGCGTCGTCTGCAGTGCGGGGGGAGACAACGGGCGGAACTGAGTTCACGTCTGATGAGTCCAGGGAGCCGCCCGACGATTCGTTGAATTCGGCCTGGGGCGGGTTGCATAATTACGTTCGACATTAGGGAAAGCTATGCAACAAAGGAACATCATGAGTTACTCTGATGTCCGAACTTATGATTTTGCCGGACGCTTGGCCCTGTTTGGCCACTCCTCTTCGCCCTCTTCGGCATCGGGGGAGTAGTCCGGCGGAGGGGTCTTCCTTTTCCGAGACCCCTCGGCCTCCCCCGTTGGGGCGGCCTTCCTCTCCTCTCCTCCCTCCGCCGGGGGGGGGAGAGTTTTCTTCTTCCTCCTCCTCGTTTTCACGGGAAGAGGGCGTCTCGGACTCGTCGGATGACGAGTCCGACACCACCACGTTGCGGGCACTCTTTCGAGTCCCCGTGGTCTTCTTCTTCTTGGACTTCTTCTCCAGCACCACATAAGGTGCCGGAACCAGCAGCTTCACTAGTAGAGCTGGGGCTGGGTCTTCGGGCAGCGGAGCCGGACAGTTAATCGGTCCGGATATCGCCCGCCAAGCCTGTCAAAGGTAAGGGAGTTTAGATCCCGCATAGAGTCAAACTATGAAGAAAGCTTAACATCCTGTAAAAGGTGAAGATGGCTTACCTCGCTAGCGTGACGCTGCGAGCTGTATCCGCGGTCCTCGGAAGCGGATGCGGGAGCCTCGGCGCCCTTGAATAGCACCTTCCAGGCATCTTCGTACGTCATGTCGAAGAGCCTGCTAAGGGGTTGGTGCTGCGCCGGGTCGAACTCCCACAGATTAAAATCCCGTTGTTGGCACGGGAGGATCCGGCGGACGAGCATAACCTGGATTAAATTAACAAGCCGGATTGGCTTGTTCACCAGGGACTGGATGCATGTTTGCAATCCGGTCACCTCTTTTTCGTCACCCCACGACAGGCCCGTCTCTTTCCAGGACATAAGCCGCGTGGGGGGTCCGGATCGGAACTCGGGGGCTGCGGTCCATTTCGGATCGCGTGGCTCGGTGATGTAAAACCACCCAGATTGCCACCCCTTTAGGGTCTCCACAAAAGAACCCTCGAACCATAGGACGTTGGCCATCTTGCCCGCCATGGCGCCTCCGCACTCCGCCTGGCTGCCGCGCACCACCTTGGGCTTGACGTTGAAGGTCTTGAGCCAGAGGCCGAAATGAGGGCGGACGCGGAGGAAAGCCTCGCACACGACGATAAACGCCGAGATGTTGAGGATGAAGTTCGGGCCAGATCGTGGAAATCCAGGCCGTAGTAGAACATGAGCCCCCGGACAAATGGGTGGAGTGGAAAACCTAGTCCGCGGAGGAAGTGGGGGAGAAATACTACCCTCTCATGGGGCCTTGGGGTGGGGAGAAGCTGCCCCTTTTCGGGAAGCCGGTGCGCGATGTCCTTGGACAGGTATCCGGCCTTCCTTAGCTTCTTGACTTGGCCCTCCGTGGCGGAGGAGACCATCCACTTGCCTCCCGCTCCGGACATTGCTGGAGAAGGTTGAGGTGGGAAGTGCGGGCTTGGGCGCTGGAGCTCGAGTGCGCAGGAGATGGATAGGCAAAGGAGGAAGAAGGCGTAGGTAAAAAGGTGGATCCTTATCCCCTTATATGGGCGGATGCGGTTGTGCGTCCCCACCAGCCTAGTAAAACTCGCTTGCCTCCCAAGCGCCGTGATAAATGGCGCGGTTGGGTTACCCACGTCCGTATTGATGAGAATCCCGTAAAGGGGGTACACGATCTCTGCTTTGACAAGACGTGCCAAGGAAACCGCCTCGCAAAACATGCTGAGGTGGAAAAGTAAAAACGATTCGAGTAAAGGACTTGGCCGTAGTGTGATGACGCACTGCGGAATACGTCAGCAGATTTGATTTGTGTTTATATCATTCTCTCTATGGCAATATGTGGAAACTTATTTTGCAGAGCCGGACACTACTCTTGGTGTCTACAATCTTCTATGAAGGACTTGGAGGAGGAACCCGCCTTGCAATGCCGAAGACAATCTGCGCGCCGGACTCGTCGTCATTGAAGCCTGGTTCAGGGGCTACTGAGGGAGTCCTGGATTAGGGGGTGTTCGGGTAGCCGGACTATACCTTCAGCCGGACTCCTGGACTATGAAGATACAAGATTGAAGACTTCGTCCCGTGTCCGGATGGGACTTTCCTTGGCGTGGAAGGCAAGCTTGGCGATGCGGATATTCAAGATCTCCTACCATTGTAACCGACTCTGTGTAACCCTAACCCTATCCGGTGTCTATATAAACCGGAGGGTTGTAGTCCGTAGGACATCAACTCCATATACAACAATCATACCATAGGCTAGCTTCTAGGGTTTAGCCTCCTTGATCTCGTGGTAGATCTACTCTTGTACTACCCATATCATCAATATTAATCAAGCAGGAGTAGGGTATTACCTCCATCGAGAGGGCCCGAACCTGGGTAAAAACATCGTGTCCCTTGTCTCTTGTTACCATCCGGCCTTGACGCACAGTTCGGGACCCCCTACCCGAGATCCGCCGGTTTTGACACCGACACCCATTAGGTGCTGGGTTGTCCTCGACACTCGACTTCAGATTGAAGACCTTTGATGTTGGGTTTCGTTAGTAATTTCAAAAAATTTCCTACGCACACGCAATATCATGGTGATGCATAGCAACGAGAGGGGAGAGTGTGATCTACGTACCCTTGTAGATCGACAACGGAAGCGTTAGCACAACGCGGTTGATGTAGTGGTACGTCTTCACAATCCGACCGATCCAAGCACCGTTACTCTGGTACCTTCGAGTTCTTGGCACACGTTCAGCTCGATGACGCTCCCCGGGCTCCGATCCAGCAAAGCTTCGGGGAGGAGTTCCGTCAGCACGACGGCGTGGTGACGATCTTGATGTTCAACTGTCGCAGGGCTTCGCCTAAGCACCGCTACAATATGACCGAGGTGGAATATGATGGAGAGGGGCACCGCACACGGCTAAGGAACAATCATGAAGATCAACTTGTGTGTCATGGGGTGCCCCCTGCCCCCGTATATAAAGGAGCAAGGGGGAGGAGGGGGAGTCCTACTCCCACTGGGAGTAGGACTCCTTCCTTCCTTGTTGGAGTAGGAGAAGGGGAAAGAGGGGGAGAGGAAAGGAAAAGGGGGCTGCGCCCCTTGTCCAATTCGGACCAGAGGGGGGGCGCAGGCCTCCTTCCTTTTGGCCTCTCTCCTCTATTCCCGTATGGCCCAATAAGGCCCATATACTCCCCGGCGAATTCCCGTAACTCTCCGGTACTCCGAAAAATACCCGAATCACTCGGAACCTTTCCGATGTCCGAATATAGTCGTCCAATATATCGATCTTTACATCTCGACCATTTCGAGACTCCTCGTCATGTCCCCGATCTCATCCGGGACTCCGAACTCCTTCGGTACATCAAAACTCATAAACTCATAATATAACTGTCATCGAAACCTTAAGCGTGCGGACCCTACGGGTTCGAGAACAATGTAGACATGACCGAGACATGTCTCCGGTCAATAACCAATAGCGGAACCTGGATGCTCATATTGGCTCACATATTCTACGAAGATCTTTATCGGTCAGACCGCATAACAACATATGTTGTTCCCTTTGTCATCGGTATGTTACTTGCCCGAGATTCGATCGTCGGTATCTCAATACCTAGTTCAATCTCGTTACCGGCAAGTCTCTTTACTCGTTCCGTAATACATCATCTCACAACTAACTCATTAGTTGCAATGCTTGCAAGGCTTATGTGATGTGCATTACCGAGAGGGCCCAGAGATACCTCTCCGACAATCGGAGTGACAAATCCTAATCTCGAAATACGCCAACCCAACAGTACCTTTGGAGACACCTGTAGAGCTCCTTTATAATCACCCAGTTACGTTGTGACGTTTGGTAGCACACAAAGTGTTCCTCCGGCAAACGGGAGTTGCATAATCTCATAGTCATAGGAACATGTATAAGTCATGAAGAAAGCAATAGCAACATACTAAACGATCGGGTGCTAAGCTAATGGAATGGGTCATGTCAATCAGATCATTCACTTAATGATGTGATCCCGTTAATCAAATAACAACTCATTGTTCATGGTTAGGAAACATAACCATCTTTGATTAACGAGCTAGTCAAGTAGAGGCATACTAGTGACACTTTGTTTGTCTATGTATTCACACATGTATTATGTTTCCGGTTAATACAATTCTAGCATGAATAATAAACATTTATCATGATATAAGGAAATAAATAATAACTTTATTATTGCCTCTAGGGCATATTTCCTTCAGTCTCCCACTTGCACTAGAGTCAATAATCTAGTTCACATCACCATGTGATTTAACACTAATAGTTCACATCTTTATGTGATTAGTTCACATCTTCATGTGACCAACACCCAAAGGGTTTACTAGATTCAGTAATCTAGTTCACATCGCTATGCGATTAACACCCAAAGAGTACTAAGGTGTGATCATGTTTTGCTTGTGAGAGAAGTTTAGTCAACGGGTCTGCCACATTCAGATCCGTATGTATTTTGCAAATTTCTATGTCAACAATGCTCT
>NC_053022.1:443588990-443669190 GCF_003073215.2 Triticum urartu | reverse complement strand
ACTTGGCTTGTATATTCCAACGATGGGCTTCCTCAAATGCCCTAGGTCTTCATGAGCAAGCAAGTTGGATGCACACCCACTTAGTTTCAGTTTGAGCTTTCATATACTTATAGCTCTAGTGCATCCGTTGCATGGCAATCCCTACTCACTCACATTGATATCTATTGATGGGCATCTCCATAGCCCGTTGATACGCCTTGTTGATGTGAGACTATCTTCTCCTTTTTGTCTTCTCCACAACCACCATTCTATTCCACCTATAGTGCTATGTCCATGTCTCACGCTCATGTATTGCGTGAAGGTTGAAAATGCTGAAGCGCGTTAAAAAGTATGAACCAATTGCTCGGCTTGTCATCGGGGGTGTGCATGATGTGAGTACTTTGTGTGGTGAAGATGGAGCATAGCCAGACTATATGATTTTGTAGGGATAACTTTCTTTGGCCATGTTATTTTGAAAAGACATGATTGCTTTATTAGTAGGCTTGAAGTATTATTGTTTTTATGTCAAATGATAGACTATTGCTTTGAATCACTCGTATCTTAATATTCATGCCATGATTAGATTACATGATCAAGATTGTGCTAGGTAGCATTCCACATAAAAAATTATCTTTTTTATCATTTACCTACTCGAGGACGAGCAGGAATTAAGCTTGGGGATGCTGATACGTCTCCGTCGTATCTATAATTTTTGATTGTTCCATGCCAATATTCTACAACTTTCATATACTTTTGGCAACTTTTTATACTATTTTTGGGACTAACATATTGATCCAGTGCCCAGTGCCAGTTCCTGTTTGTTGCATGTTTTTTGTTTCGCAGAATATCCATATCAAACGGAGTCCAAACGGAATAAAAACTGACGAAGATTTTTTTGGAATATATATGATTTTTGGGAAGAAAAATCCACGCGAGACGGTGTCCGAGGTGGCCACGAGGCAGGAGGGCGCGCCTGCTCCCCCAGGCGTGCCCCTGACCCTCGTGGGCCACCCTTAAGTCAGTTGGTGCCCTTCTTTTGCCGCAAGAAAGCTAATTTCCGGATAGAGATCGTGTCAAAATTTCTGCCCAATCGGAGTTATGGATCTCCGGGAATATAAGAAACGGTGAAAGGGAAGAATCTGGAGGCCATGGACTAGAGGGGAAACCCTTCTCCCATATAGGGAGGAGGTCAAGGAAGAAGAAGAAGGAGGGGGCTCTCTCCCCCTCGCTTCCGGTGGCACCGGAGTGCCACCGGGGGCCATCATCATCACCGCGATCTACACCAACACCTCCGCCATCTTCACCAACATCTCCATCACCTTCCCCCCTCTATCTACAGCGGTCCACTCTCCCGCAACCCGCTGTACCCTCTACTTGAACATGGTGCTTTATGCTTCATATTATTATCCAATGATGTGTTGCCATCCTATGATGTCTGAGTAGATTTTCGTTGTCCTATCGGTGGTTGATGAATTGCTATGATTGATTTAATTTGCTTGTGGTTATGTTGCTGTCCTTTGGTGCCCATCATATGATTGCGCGCATGGATCACACCGTAGGGTTAGTTGTATGTTGATAGGACTATGTATTGGAGGGCAAGAGTGACAGAAGCTTCAACCTAGCATAGAAATTGATGCATACGGGATTGAAGGGGGACCAATATATCTTAATGCTATGGTTGGGTTTTACCTTAATGAACATTAGTAGTTGCGGATGCTTGCTAATAGTTCCAATCATAAGTGCATAGAATTCCAAGTCAGGGATGACATGCTAGCAGTGGCCTCTCCCACATAATACTTGTTATCGGTCTAGTAAAGTAGTCAATTGCTTAGGGGCAATTTCGCAACTCCTACCACCACTTTTCCACACTCGCTATATTTACTTTATTGTTTCTTTATCTAAACAACCCCTACCTTTTATTTACGTGCTCTTTATTATCTTGCAAACCTATCCAACAACACCTACAAAGTACTTCTAGTTTCATACTTGTTCTAGGTAAAGCGAACGTCAAGCGTGCGTAGAGTTGTATCGGTGGTCGATAGAACTTGAGGGAATATTTGTTCTACCATTAGCTCCTCGTTGGGTTCGACACTCTTACTTATCGAAAACTGTTGCGATCCCCTATACTTGTGGGTTATCCGTAGCAACAAAGGGGGTGGTGGTGTTTAACTGCAGCAAGCCAGCTTTGACTTAGTGGCTAACCTGAACTACTACTACAAATAACTCTTTGAGGTGGCGCACACGAGTCCACATATTCACCCTATCAATACACCACTATGGATCTGCTCCTGTCTCCCTACGAGAACGCCATCCATAGCACTCACGCATATCTTGCGCATTTTAGAGTATCCACTTTCACTTGTCTATGAACGATGCAAGGGGTCCAAGTTTCCATATCCGAGGAATCCGGCTATTCGAATATATAATGATAACCCTGCAGGGGTGTGCTTCTTCACACACGCTCTCGCCACTTACCACCATGTACACGTCGTGTACCTCGGCAACCTTCAAGCGGAAGCCTGGCGAGGGAGTCGGCCACGACCTGACTAACCACACAAGTCTCTCGTCTAGGTTTATCGCCTATTCGGGTTCCATCCGCAAGGAGATCCGGCCGGGGTGTCGCGCACGGCTCCAAACGATGTGGGCAGGGTTCCCAAGCCCACCATCCGGGTGCCACTTGGTACACTGTGCCATTGTGCCTAGTCTGTCCCAAGCCCACCTGTACCGGGTGCCACTTGGTAGACTACTAACACTACCTAAAAACACCAAAAACTAGTTGCAACTCCTGGACAGAGATCGAGTTGATTAATAAGCCAAGAGGGGCCGAGTTACCCGAACCCAATGTGTGGTAGTAACTGTTCATGGATCACAAACACAGAACTTAGTTCCTGAGAACGGCTACAATGAGACAACCCACCATGTACTCCTACATGGCCTCTCACCGCTACCTTTACCAAATCGTGTTCACACACTTAGCTCTCAACGGTAGGACATGTTCTCCACGTTCCAATTCATTCCCGATGAATCAGACCTGACTCAACTCTTAGCAGTAGCAGGCATGACAACAAGCACGAATGAGTAGGCACATCAGGGCTCAAACAATTCCTACTCATGCTAGTGGGTTTCATCTATTTACTATGGCAATGACAGGTCATGCAGAGGAAAGGGGTTCAACTACCGTAGCATGTAACAGTTGAATCGTTGTTGTCCTAATGTAGTAAAAGAGAGCAGGAGCGAGAGAGTGGGATTATATCGAATGAACAAGGGGGTTTTGCTTGCCTGGCACTTCTGAAGATAGTATAGCTCTTCATCGGTGTCATCGAACTCATCGTCGGAATATACGTCTACTGAGGGGGAACAACCACCGACTAGCAAAGAAGGAACACAATCAATGCAATGCACATTCACATGAATGACATGTCATGTTAAGGTACTGAATTCACCTAATGCAATATCTAGCCAAGTTAATTGAAGTGGAACTCAAACAATCAAATTCCAACTTCAAATGTTATTTCATAAATTTCCCTAATCATCATTTGTCCTATTCAGTGAGGTTAACTTGTTCAAACATGCATGATCATGGCATAAACAAATTCTTCATATTTTTCTGATCATTTTTCATATATAAATTATTTCATTCTGAGCTATAGTTTATTTTCTATGTTTTTAGAAGTTTGGGGGTATTTTCTGAAATTTATAAACCATTTCTGATTTATTTTAATTCTAGAAAACTTTACTACGTCAACAGGACCGTCCAGGTCAATCCTGACAAGTGTGGCCCACCTGTCATTGTCTTTGCTAATTAACAGGGTTAAAATTAATACTAACTAAGCTGTTAGTGGGGCCAGGGCCCACATGTCAGTGACTTAGTGTGTTAACTAAATGTCAATTAGCACTAAGCTGAAATTAGCAGGGCTCTAGGCCACCAGTATTGACCGAGGGGAGTCAAACCCTAGGTCAAACGAGGTCAACTCGGGCTAATCCCGTCGCCGGGTCGACGCCGGCGAGACCAGACGCGGTGGGGGGCCGCGGGTTTCGTGCTCCGGCGTCCAAATGGACGGAGGAAACCACCTACGGATAGCTGGTGATCCTGCGCGTCAAGTGGTGCAGTCAGTTACGACAGGGGCGACCTATATCGACGGCGGTGAGCTCAAAGGCGGCGGCCAGAGTTCGGGTCTCAGCGGTTTCGGTGTTGCGGTGCACGGCAGGAGCCACTGGAGGGGGTTTTGGGCTTCAGGCATTGCTCTGAGCACGGCTGTGCACTTGGTTGTAGCTCTAGGTGACGGTGGCCATGGCGGTGACATGGCCGGCGGAGCCGAGCTCGCGGCTCCGGTGGAACAGGCGGCTACAAAACAGGAACGAGCTTGGGGAGGAAGGGGAAAAGACGCAGCAGCTCACAGCGAGTTGAACGGAGGCCTTTGCGCGCTCGGGGAGGGGCTGGTGACGACGGGAGGTCACTGGCGATCTCGGTGGCCCGAGGAGGAAGAAGACGTCAGGGGCGGAGCTCCAGGGATCTTCCCATCACGTGGCTCGGTGGATACGGCATAAAGGTTGACGGTGGAGCTTCTTGGCGCGTCGAAGAGGCGAGGGGTGGACGGGGTCCGTGTCTACGGCGAGCGGCGGCGATGGTGGCATTCGGCCGTGCGCGTGAGAGAGAGACAGAGGGGAGGAGGCGCACGGGGAGAGTGGAAGAGGGCCAGAAGGGTTACATGGCGTCGTCCAGACGCGTCGGGGAGGGGCAGGCAGGCAGGGATGAGCTGGCCTCCTCGGCCGCGCGCGTGCGAGCATGCGGCTGCTCCTATTGGCAGGAGGAAGACGACAGGAGGCGCCAGGTGGGCTGGGCCAGCGAGCTGGGCTGCCAGCTGGGCCGGCTTCAGGTAAGGCTAGGTAAAACCTTTCTCTCTCTTTCCTTTATTCTAGTTCCTGTTTTCTATTGTTTGCCTCTGTTTGAACTTGGTTTGCTAACCAAATTATTTTATTGCTTCTGAAAATTGTTGTGGGAGCTAAAATAATTAACCCAAAGCTCCACAAAATATTTCAGAATTATTGGACATATATTTATTTAATAGTAGATATAAATCCAATTCAAATAGCTATTGAATTAATTCAAAGGCCCAAAATAAATATCTCTGAGTCTCCAAAAATATTGGTTTGAATTTTACCTCTTGCCAATATTTTTATAGAATAACAGGAACATTTTCTTGGACTCAATTGAAAAGATTTTAATGTTGATTATTTCTGAAGTGACTTCTGAGGGTTTCAACTGACCTCAATTCAACTTTCAGAATTTAGACATGATGCATGATGCTCTCAAATGCAACTAATTACAAACAAATTCTTGGGTTGTGACATCGGGAGGACCAAAGACGACCTCCATCCCGAAGATATCTTAGACGCCGTGTCCGGGGAGATGAAAATCCCATCCCCCGAAGGACAAAGTAAAGGAGAAGCCAACATTCATTCTGCCTATGGTAAGAAAAGGGCCGTCTCCGAAGATTGGGAAGAAAAGGCTCCCAAGCGAGGCAAGATGCCCCTGTCGGGCGGCTCGGGCTTGAAGGACGACATTATCACGCAGTCCTCCAGTGAGGCCAAGCCTAAATCGTAAGCAAACAAGGGTGTTTTACTCATACCCCGTTCCTCTCCTGTGACCAGGGTAACATCTAAAATGTATGCTTTTTGCAGCTCGGTGCAAAATCTTTCTCAACAATCATCTTCCTGAGGAGATCTTCTCCCCAATATGATGGAAAGCGAGACGCCTCCACCAGTCTCCTCGCCCAATAAGGCGGATGACTTCGAGGTGTCATCCCGGCGGGTCTCTCCTGATCCGCAAGTGGTGCGAGGGGTGACGAAAACACGAACCGAAGATGATACTTTGGTAGCCCAGGGTCCAGGGACCAACAATAAAGGCCCCGGATTATCCGCCTTTCAGTCGGAGACAACTCTAGGGGCGAATGAAGGGATCCCTTTGTAGGGGGGCCGTGCTGCTATGGCTTCTTCCGGAGACCAGAAACGCCTGATATATTGACGAACATGCTGCGACAGGCGTCCGTCTCCGAAGACCATCGTACCTTGATGGGTACGGTGGTTAAAAAGGTCCTATCCGCGAAAAGCGGATTGAATGAGGCCTTCACGAGCCCGCTAAGAGGTTTCGAGGTTTGTGATGTAATGCTTTCAATTGTGTTTTATTCACAAAATACTCCTATGTATGGATAGTAGCCCCTGAGACTCTGATAGGCTTCCCAAGGGAGGCAATCAGAGGATCAAAAATATTTATCTAGGAAATAATCTGACTACTTGGAACACAGGCTATTACCTCCCCTGCAACTGCCCGATCAGCAGAGGTTGCGGATCTGCAGTGGAAGATTGGAGGCAGATGATGACATCACGCTGATCAACATGCGTCTTGACGAGGCGCAAGGTATGTTTTCGGGCCAGCTGGTATATTTATGCATGATAACATGAGCATGAAGCTAGAATTGTATACCGAGACATGCATAACTACATATGGTGCTGCTGCGGTGGAGGCCCTTTGGGCTGAGCTTGTCCTTGCCAAGGAACAAACCCGGATGAGTAATTTGGCTGCCCATAAGGCGGCTGAAGAGTTAAAAACTGAACAGGCTGTTCGGCACCAGTGTGAGGAAAGAATTACTACCATGGTGTGCAAGATGGAGGAGACCACCGTCCAGTGCGAATTCCTTGAGAAGGATAACAAGGCCAAAGTAGCCGATCTCGACAAGGCCTTACAGGAGGCGAAATAAGCATGGTCTGAGTCTAGAGCGGCTCGAGAAGAGATCCGGCAAGCTGGGAAGATAGCGGCTGGTAAGCCTTTCTTATTACAGACGAAGTTCGGCAATCCGAAGTATTCCCCGCTTAACCAAATGTGGAGTTCACCGGACACCTTTTTGGACCTGCCGAAGAGTGCCTCCAATGCGTCGCAATTTTACTAAGTGCAGGAAGGGTGTGCCACGGAGAAGCTTTTTTTGTCACAGTTCGGCGCGCCAAAGTGCCAGTTGTTACTAAATGAACAGATGGCCCAGTGGGCCGAGCTCCACAGGATATCTGGTTCCGCCATGAAGGACGTCATAGTCCGGCGGTGGCCTATTGAGCCCATTCGGAATAGTTGCTTCGGTTTGGTGCAGCAGCTTATTGATGCGGTGTCGTGTGTCGACGCCGTTAAGCTTTTAATGTGCATTGAAGGTGCATGGATGGCCTTTGCCCGTGTCAAAACATACTGGGCCAGGATGAAGGCCACTGACGTTGTAGCGAGGAGTCCCCTCAAGGGTAAGGACCATCACGCACCCGAACATTATTTCGAGGACGTCTTAGAGGGTGCCCACTTAATAGGGGGTCAGTGCTCGAAAGATATGATATTTGAATGAAATGTATTAAATTTTAAGAGACAATATGGTGATAATATTATGATTTTTTCTTAAAAGCTTTTGGTTCCTCTTGTGCGGCCGTTTTTGCATAATCTGAAAGTTTTCCAGTCGTCGGCTTCAGCCCCCACATGGGAAATACGGGGGTGTTCGGAAAAGCACATGATCACTCTTAACCCAACGTCTTGGTCCATGAAGGAGGTGTTAATGTGGTGAACGAGGCAAGCGGACTATAGGGCGTTAACACTTTCACTTAGCCATAGGAGTTTTATGGTGGGTCTACGATATAAACCCTGGTATGTATGATGTTATCCCAATGTGGTGCATTTACATGTATGACCTAAAGAAAGGTCCTTCGTGTAATACGGAGGGAATCACGAAAGATTCTGATAAGTCGTTGAGTGGTTGACCAGCTCTCGCCCCATCATGACAACCATTTTTCGGCTTTCTCTACTGAGGTGCTCGCCTGGGTAAACCAGGGCACAATCACAGTAGTTCTCCCTTTACTACCTTAGCCGATAGAGCGGAACATAAGGTAGCAAGAACAGGAGCCGGGCAAGCCAACTATTGACCCAAGACATGATTCGGAGCTGATGCATATAAGGCCAAACTCGTGACGCCGAAGTATGCTATAAAGCTATTCGGACTTATTGGCAATTTAATTTGTTCCCATATCGAGCCCCTCGCGGGGCGTGTGAAATAACACAAGAAGCAAAATACATTTTTTTAGAGAAAAGTGAATACGGGGTATAGATTATATTCACTAGAACTTGAGTGACATGCCAATCATTGTTTTGTATATAATAACGCCATGACCCTGGCTATTTGACATGCCAAGGGTCGACGGCCGAGGTAGAAGGCACTTTACAGGCTCGCAAAATAGAGAGTATGGTCTAAAAAAGTTGTTTTGGACCTCCTGCTGCACGTCAGCGCCGCCTTTCCTCGATGAAGGGGCTCCTTAAAGGGAGTAACGTTTGGATAAATGTACAAACCGGAACTCCGATGGAGTCGGTGCGATGACCAACCTACGCGTCACCTATGATAAAGGATAATGAAAAAAGAAGAAGTGGTCAGAAAAGAATTGGAAAGAGGAGGGTTATAGAAGTACTTGCAGGTCCGTCTGTATTATACCTCCGCCGATGCCCGTGGTATTTTAAGTGCATAGTTATGTATGCGCGGTATAGATTTCGCAGGTGTATGAGGTGGACGGCGGAGGCCGAACTGCTAGTCCAGCTCCATAATAGGTCGGTCCTGCGGAATGGAGACCGGCGACTTAATGGCTGTCGGTGTCAAAAACCGGTAGATCTCGGGTAGGGGGTCCCGAAATGTGCGTCTAAGACGGATGGTAACAGGAGGCATGGGACACGATGTTTACCCAGGTTCGGGCCCTCTTGATGGAGGTAATACCCTACGTCCTGCTTGATTGTTCTTGATGATATGAGTATTACAAGAGTTGATCTACCACGAGATCATAGAGGCTAAACCCTAGAAGCTAGCCTATGGTATGATTGTATGTTGTCCTACGGACTAAACCCTCCGGTTTATATAGACACCGGAAGGGGCTAGGGTGACACAAGGTCGGTTACAAGGGAGGAGATCTACATATCCGTATTGCCTACCTTGCCTTCCACGCCAAGGAGAGTCCCATCCGGACACGGGACGAAGTCTTCAATCTTGTATCTTCATAGTCCAACAATCCGACCAAAGGATATAGTCCGGCTGTCCGGAGACCCCCGAATCCAGGACTCCCTTAGTAGCCCCCGAACCAGGCTTCAATGACGATGAGTCCGGCGCACAGATTGTTTTCGACATTGCAAGGTGGGTTCTTCTCCAAATTCTGAATATCTGCTGAGTAGTGTCCAACTCCCCATAAATGCTGCACTTCTTGGCTTCTGCGCCCAATAAGGGCTATCTTCCACGTGTCGAGCGAAGGCGTGGAGCCAGGGCATTTTTACATTCGCCACCCTGGCCATGTAAATTAACGGTGTATTAAAGGGACGGGGATTCTTTAGATCCAAACCACACCATCCTCCCAAGGCGAGTTTCCATCGGAACGCGCTCGGAAAAATCCATTCCAACATGGCCAGCCATCGCAACTCCTCCTCCCGCTCCCGTAGCCCTAAGCCCAGTGATTGGGAGAAGTGTTCCATCCCGCACAGCCAATTAGTAGAGTTGCGGACCCAGGGATTTCTCCCTCCAGCGTATATGGTCCCCGTTTGAGCCGGGCTCGCCACCTATAATGGCGGTGAGCAAGCGGAGAGCTTCCCCAATCCCTCCAAGGGGGAGCGAGTATGCCTTGTCCCTTACTTACTAAGGGGACTTGGATTTCCAATCCATCCATTCCTCCGCGGGCTCCTGGAGTTTTACGGCCTCCAGTTGCATAATTTCACCCCTGCTTCCATATTACACATCGCTGGTTATGTTGCCCTTTGTGAGCTATTTCTGGGCTGCGAGGCTCATTTCGAGATGTGGAAGAGGCTATTCTGCCTTGTGCCCCGTACACAGGAGGGGTCACTTTATCAAGTGGGCGGAGCCGAAATATGGCGCATCGCCGAGACCGGATACCTATCCGGTACCCCGAAGAAGATGTCCGAAGACTGGCCTTCAGAGTGGTTTTACATGGAGGACGTCCCCCTTCCAGACCCTGTTCGGAGGGGTCTTGCCGAGTTCAACAACGCTCCTTTGAAGAACGCCGAAGTTGGCGCCCACGGAGCCCCCAGGAGGAAGACAACGGAGAAGTCCTTTACCTGATGGACCGGATTAAAGTGCTGGCTCAATCAGGATTGATAATAAATCGAGGTTATATCAATATGCATAATGCGGGGGGTGCAGCTGCTTCAATATCGAGGGCACCCCCTGTGTTGTTTTAACGGGGAAGATGATGCCACCCGCTGCGGGCGTAAGGGACCGGACTCCGCTGCTGCTCTAGCAAAAATTCTGTCCGAGTTGTTCAAGGGAGAGGAAGAGGAGTTCATCCGTATTAAGCCACGGGATGGATTCTCCATGTACAACCCTCCAAGCTGGGTGAGCTTTCACTCTTTACTCCCAACCTTCCTGCATTCTTCGTCGTAAATACTCACCTTGCCATTTCATGGCAGGAACTGCGAAAAGCTTTAAGGAAGGTCAACAGCCCACCTCCACAATCGGAGGACCTTGACTGGGCCCTCGATCCCGGACTCGAAGAGGATCCGGACATATTTGTGGAGCTGATAGACAGGAAATTCTATCAATTGAGCTGCGATGACGCCATGGTGGCCATAACGGCCGACTATCCTGGACTACTCCCTGCATCGCATGTAAGAAAAAACCGGAGTCCCAACTTCCAATAAGGATCCCCTTTTATGCACTTCACCTACCGTACACATACGTTGTTTTACAGGGAAGGCCTTCGGGACACCGTACCGAACCCACAGCGACGCCGGCGCAGAGGTATGACACAAAACCTCGCTCCATGGTTGTCGTCTTTCTTAAAATATAATGACGTCCATGTTTCCTAGTAGAAAAAATGCTCACCAGACTATATCCGGAGAGGCTGCCGATCACGCCTCCACCAGTCGGGCTCCAGGGCTGGACATAGAGGCGGAAGCTAACACGGGGCGGACGTCGGATGCTTCTCCTACAGAGGACGCGGACAGACTATCCGCTACTAATTCTAAAGTATGAGATAGTCCTTGGTTGATTTATAGAATGCTCTATGCACTTCACTTATATCTTTTGAGTATGGCTTTATAGAATGCTTCATGTGCTTCACTTATATCATTTGAAGTTTGGATTGCCTGTTTCTCTTTACATACAAAAATGCCATTTGTAGAATGCTCTTTTGTTTCATTTAGAATTGTTAGAGCACGGGCATATCTTTTGTAGAAAGAATTAAACTCTCTTGCTTCACTTATATCTATTTGGAGAGATGACACGAACTGGTCATTCACATGGTTAGTCATAAAATCCTACATAAAACTTGTAGATCACTTGTCGGTGTCAAAACCGGCGGATCTCAGGTAGGGGGTCCCGAACTGTGCGTCAAGGCCGGATGGTAATAGGAGACAAGGGACAAGATGTTTTTTACCCAGGTTCGGGCCCTCTCGATGGAGGTAATACCCTACTCCTGCTTGATTAATATTGATGATATGGGTAGTACAAGAGTAGATCTACCACGAGATCAAGGAGGCTAAACCCTAGAAGCTAGCCTATGGTATGATTATTGTGTATGGAGTTGATTGCCTACGGACTACAACCCTCCGGTTTATATAGACACCGGATAGGGTTAGGGTTACACAGAGTCGGTTACAATGGTAGGAGATCTTGAATATCCGCATTGCCAAGCTTGCCTTCCACGCCAAGGAAAGTCCCATCCGGACACGGGACGAAGTCTTCAATCTTGTATCTTCATAGTCCTGGAGTCCGGCTGAAGGTATAGTCCGGCTACCCGAACACCCCCTAATCCAGGACTCCCTCAGTAGCCCCTGAACCAGTCTTCAATGACGACGAGTCCGGCGCGCAAATTGTCTTCGGCATTGCAAGGCGGGGTCCTCCTCCAAGTCCTTCATAGAAGATTGTAGACACAAAGAGTAGTGTCCGGCTCTGCAAAATAAGCTTCCACATATTGCCATAGAGAGAATAATACTAACACAAATCAAATCTTCTGACGTATTCCGCAGTGCATCATCACACTACAGCCAAGTCCTTTACTCGAATCGTTTTTACTTTTCCACCTCAGCGTGTTTTGCGAGGCGGTTTCCTTGGCACGTCTTGTCAAAGCAGAGATCGTGTGCCCCCCTTTTATGGGATTTCTCATCAATACGGATGTGGGTAACCCAATCGTGCCCGTTAGCATGTTTTCTCGATTAAAAGCGAGTCCTAAACGGTTACGGGGAGGGCTCCTGGTATTCAACCTCTTATAAAGATACCAAGACCTTACTCCTTTTTCCGATCTCAAACGAGTTCGCCCGTCGCCTCGAGTTCCAACACCCTAGGCTCTAGATTCCAGGCGCTTCGGACCTTCGACAATGTCCGGTTCCGACCTTCAAGGCCGATGGATGCCCTCCTCTGTCACGGAGGAGGACGTACTAAAGTTGAGAGAGGCTAAGTTCTTGACCGCCGAAATTTCGCATAGGTTGCCTGCTCAAAGGCAGGCTATTCCCAGTCCCCAGCCCGGTGAGAGCGTAGTGTTCACGTCTCACTTCCTTCGGGGGTTAGGCTTCCCGATGGATCCCTTCGTGAGGGGGCTGCTGTTTTATTACGGGCTGGAATTTCATGACTTAGCTCCGGAGTCCATCCTCCACATTTCCTCATTCATCATTGTGTGCGAAGCGTTCCTCCGTGTCACTCCTCACTTCGGATTATGGCTCAAGACTTTTGGAGTGGAGCCGAAGATGATCGAGGGACGGCACGCAGAGTGCGGAGGCGCTGTCATAAGTAAGAATGCTGATGCTCCATGGCCCGAGGGCTCCTTTCAAGAGGAGCTCGGCTTGTGGCAATGAAAATGGTTCTATATCTCCGCTCCCAGGAGCGCCAAGTGGGCGGCGCGTCCTGCCTTTCGCTCGGGTCCCCCATCACGGCTAGCGTCATGGATCAACAAAGGATTAGATTGGGGGTTATCCAAAGGCGTGCCCTTGTTGCAGGGCCACATCAGAGATCTCTTAGAAAGAGACCTCAACCTGGTCAAGGTGACGTAGGTCATGCTGATTCACCGAACACTGCCTGGCAAACGTCGCTCCCTTTGTCTGTGGGAGTTCAATCCGGAGGGACCACGAGCTCTCCATCATTTTATGGGCGCAACGCCCGTGGAGATGTATAAATTGTTCTTCGGATCACAAATGATGTGTCCGGATTTGACCGAGGACGCAGGCCTAAGCTGCAATCGCCCGTATACCGAAGTAAGTAACCTTGTGCCCGGACCTACTATCCATATAATCGTCATAAACTTGCCCCTAAAAGATCTGTCCTTTTAAACATGAGTGGATAGCGAAGGCAAAGCTGATCAGGTGACCGGCTCCCCTTCCCGAAACCAGGCCGGATCCCGTGCTTGTCAGGATGTTGAAGATAATGCCTTTGGAGGGAAGTAAGGGGAAGGACAAGGGAACTATGGCCTCCTCGAAGGAGGCTGCTCCGAAGGGAGGAACCGACAATTCCTCTCCCAAGGGGAAGAAGAGGGCCGCCTCTGACGACCCGGAGACCATGGCCCCGAAGCAGGGGAGAAAATCCTCGTCAGAGGGTCCGACGCCGGGGAGTTCCTCGGCCGGACTACGCCCTCAAAGGGATCAGCCCTCCAGCGAGCCGTAAGTAGAGAGATGTTTTCCTTTTGAGGGATGAAAGAAATCCTTGATTTATATCTGAGAAGATTAACCGAAATTTTACCTTGTAGCTCGGACCTTAGCCCTTCTCAGTAGAGCTCGTCTTCGGGGGATCTTCTTTCGGAGATGATGGAGAGCGGGACGCCTCCCCCTGCCGTACCGCCTAGCGAGGCGGGCGACCCTGAGGTGTCGTCGCGGAGGGTTTCTCTGAATCCGGCAGGGGCGGAAGATAGCTATGTGGCCCCCCAAGGCTCTCTGCGTGTGGCCTTCGAAAGAGGCCATAGGACAAGTCCGGCACCGTCTGGTGCTCGGCCGGAGGAGCTAAAGATTCTGCTGGGGCGAGCTTCTATCTCAGAGGAGCACCGTGCGTTTATGGGCACAGTGATTGAAAGGATTTCATCCGCAGAAAGCGGATTGCATGAGGCCGTCAAAAGTTTACTGACGGGTTTTGAGGTATGTTAGATAGTGTACACTTTTGTCAGTTGCGCATAAGTAAGATGCGCCCTGTGTAGATAGTAGCCCCTGAGACTCTGCGCGTTGTCAAGAAATGACGGCACGCAGAGGATCATAATCCTAGGTCTAAGATGTCGCCTTTGAATGTAGGTGGCGAGGTGTCCGGAATCTAGCCGAACTGATGATGTAGCCGAACTAAAGCGGCAACTGGACGTGGCAGATGCCGACATCGCGCTTGTCAACAAGCAGCTTGATGAGGCTCAAGGTATGTAATTCTTCGGGCGGCATCGGGTAAGAGGAGCTTCATGCCAGTGTCTTACGATGTGTGTGCTTGACGCAGATGGTACGGCCGCCATGGAGAATCTTAGGGCAGAACTTGCCCGAGCTAAGGAGCAAGCCAAAAAAAGCGATGCAGCTGCCGAGATGGCCCTTAAAGAGCTGAGAGCCGAACAGGCTGCTCACTGCCGAAGCAAAGAAGAGATGGCCGAGATGGCCGAGAAGTTAAAGAGCGCTGCAGACCATTGTAAACTTCTTGAGAAAGAAGACCGAGCGAGACAGACGGACTTAGAGAAGGCCGTTGCCGATGCCAAGGACGCTCGCTCTGCGATGAGAGCTGCGAAGGAGGAGCTGCGTCAGGCCAAACAGATTGCGGCTGGAAAGCCCTTTATGCTGCGAAGGAAATTTTGTGATCCGAAGTTTGCTCCATTGGACCGGATGTGGAGTGTGGAGTATACCTATCTGGACTTGGAGATCAGAAAGATCGCGAAGTGGAAAAGCTTTTCTGGTCGCAGTTTCACAATCCAGAGCGTCCACTGGCAGTGGATGATCGTTTGGCTCAATGGGACGAACTGAATAGGTTGTATGGACTCGCCATGAAGTACGTCATGGGTCACCTATGGCCGGGGAGATCGGAGTTGAAGAGTTATTTCAGCTTGGTGCAGCAATTCCTTGACGCGGTGCCGCGTATAAATGCAATGAAGAGGTCAGCATGCATAGAGGGCGCTAGGATGGCTCTTGCCCATGTTAAGACATACTGGGCAGAGATGGAGACCACCGTTGTTGCGTCCCGAGATTCGGACAAAAGCCGAGTACCCTCCGAGCACTATTTTCAGGAAGTTCTTGAAGGCGCTCGTGTAATAGAGACGCAGTGCCCGAAAGATGCTATGTTATGATAGCATATGTAATTATAAAGTAATATTTTGATAAACTGTAGTGGCCTTTTTTTTATACTTGTGCCTCCAAGTATTGGGAACACCTCCTGTGTGGCTGTTTTAAGATATATATATATATATATATATATATATATAGAGAGAGAGAGAGAGAGAGAGAGAGAGAGAGAGAGAGAATCTGAAAGATGGCAGTCGTTGGCTTCAGCCCCCACGCACATAGTGCGGGGGTGCTCGCAGAAGATGCATTTTCACACTTAACCCAACGTCTTGGTCCTACAAAGGAGGTGATAGCGCAGCGGGCCAGGCAACCGGACTATAATGCTTTGACACTTTCACTTAGCCATAGGAGTTTGACAATGAGACTCTTTAGGTAGCTCCTTGGTGGCAACTGCGCTCATCCGAATTCTGGGCGCGTATGTGCCTGACCGGGAAGCGGCCCTTCGTTAAAGAGGAGGAATCCGATAGATTCTGACAGGTCATCGAGTGGCTGACTAGTCTCACGCTACATCATGACAGTCAGTTTTCGGCTTTCTCTACTGAGGTGCTCGCCCGGCCGAACCGGGGGCACAATCGCAGTAGTTCTCCTGGTGCTACCTTAGCCGATAGAGCGGAACGTAAGGTAGCCGAACTCAGGAGCCGGGCAACCCAACATTTGACCAAAGACATGATTCGGAGCTGATGCATATAATGCCAAAACTCGCGACGCCGAACACTCCCTAAGGTGTTCGGTCTTTATGAGTGCGGGCGAAAGAACACTCTTTATTAAAAAAGCCCCTAGTGTCCAGGTACATGCAAAAATTTCCGACGTGGACACATGCCAAGACGCCAGCCTCCTCCTTGGTTATATCAGAAAAAACCAGGGGATGTGTAGCAACAAGAGACAGTAAAAAAGGTTTACGCAGGGTCTTAATCTAAAAAGAATCCTTTAGGATGGGTCCCTACTGCACGTCTGCGCCTGTGTCTCCATTGTGTCGTATCCTGGACGGGCGCCGCACGACGTTCATCTGTAAAAGAGAGGAACTGAGTTGAAAACGGGTCATGCCAAACAAAAGTTTAAAATAAACAAAGTGTAAAGTAAAATATATAAAATTGAGCTTTATTTACTCTTATTGTATATGCATGGAGCCCCTAGTGCGGGGGTATATGGCCACTAAGCCTGTATCAATGATGATTTTGTACCGAACTCGTCTATCCGCGTTCGTGGTCTTTAATGACCTATTTCGAAGTTTTTTAGCCGGTGAGGCCATTTTACTGTGGGGCTGTCAAAGCGGCCGCACAGTCCCCCGCTTGGGGAGGTGCACTTTAGTGCTTCCCCTTCAAAGAGATGATGCCTCGTGGACCGGGCATCTTAAGCGTGAGAGATGCATAATGCGGTATTGCGTTAAAGCGGGCGAAAGCTTCGCGTCCCAGTAGTGCTTGATAGCGACTTGAGAACGGGACGATATGGAAGGTCAGCTTTTCGCGGCGGAAGTTATCGGCATAGCCGAATATAACTTCGAGCCGGAGAAAACCCATACAATGGGTGTCCGGACCAGGTGTTACCCCTTGAAAGGAGGTTTTGCTGCGACGGATTCTTGCTGGGTTTATCCCCATGTGCTGGATTGTATCCTGATATATCAGGTTTAGTCCGCTGTCGCCGTCCATAAGGACATTTGAAAACTGGAGTCCACCAATTATTGGATCGAGTATCAAGGCAGTCCAGACTACATTCTTGATATTCCTAGAATAATCTAGCTGATCGAAGATGATCGGTTTTGACAACCAGTGGCAGGACCCTTTGGGGATGGGCCGTGTGGTGCGTACCTTTACGGGCGCCGCACGTTTTGTTATGTGAAGTGAGTTCACTGTTTTTACTTCTTGTGGGAAGTTCTTTTGTTTCCTAGTGCTCTGCTTTTGGGGTTCGTCCTCGTCTTCGCTTGGTGTGTCGAGCCCCTTGTGTTCGGCATTGAGTCTGCCGGATTGTTTGAAAACCCAACAGTCTCTGTGGGTATGGTTAGCAGGCTTCCTGGGAGTACTGTGTATCTGACATATCCTGTCCAGGATTTTATTTAGGTTGGATGGATCATCCCTGTTATCCTGAGGGGGCAATTTTTCTTTATTTTGTCGTGAGCCTCTGAATCCGGCATTGACTGCCGTGCTCTTCAGACTTTTGTCCTTAGTACGGCGACGGTCCTTGTTGCGTCGCGGTTTTCCATTTCCATCCCTAGTTTCGGATGTACTTGGGTCGCTGGGGCTACACCTTGCCAACCAGCTGTCCTCCCCTGCACAAAAGCGGGTCATGAGGCTTGTTAGTGCGGCCATTATTCTTGGCTTTTCTTGGCCGAGGTGTCTGGCGAGTCATTCGTCTCAGACGTTATGCCTAAAAGCTGCTAAGGCTTCGGCGTCCGGACAGTCGACAATTTGATTCTTTTTAGTGAGGAATCTATTCCAGAACTACCGAGCTAATTCTCTGGGTTGTTGAGTTATGTGACTAAGATCGTCTGCATCCGGAGGGCGGACATAGGTCCCTTGAAAGTTTGCTCGGAAAGCATCCTCGAGCTCTTCCCAGCTTCCAATTGTGTTTTCGGGAAGGCTTTTAAGCCAATGCCGGGCTGGCCCTTTAAGCTTAAGGGGTAGATATTTTATGGCGTGGAGATCATCTCCTCTAGCCATGTGTATGTGGATGATATAATCCTCGATCTAGACTCCAGGGTCTGTTGTTCCATCATATGCCTCTATGTTTACGGGTTTGAATCCCTCTGGGAATTCATAGTCCAGGACCTCATCGGTGAAACATAGGGGGTGTGCGGCGCCCCTGTATTTGGGTGTGCCAGATTCTGATGATGGCTTCATAGCGTTGCTTACGAGAGCTTGCTTTCTTGGCCCATAAATGGACCTGACTGGGCCATGATGCGAATCCTTAAGTGGGTCGCATGCCGATTTAGGTGCGGCGCCGCTTGCCGCTTTATGGGGTCGTCTATCCGACCGTGTGGCTTTTTCATTTTTTGAATGCGAGGGCTCTAGGGCCTCTTCGTCGAATTCAGGCAGTAGCTTTCTTTTCGGATATCTTTTAGTGCAGCGACTGTCGCCGTACTTATCTGTGGTATTGATTACTTTGCTCCATCTAATCCGGAGTGCGTCTTCCGCTGTTTTTAGCTTCCGCTTCTGCTTCTTTAGGCTGCGTGCAGTTGCAACGAGCCTTTCGTGGAGATTCTTCTGCTCCATAGGTTTATTCGGCGTGAGGTCGTCCGGAATGCCGTTTTCGCCCGGGGAGGGATGTTTGGTTTCTCTATCCGTGTTGCCCTATTCGAACGGTTGCTCTAAGGCCTGCTTGTCGTCTACCGGCTCGTCCTGCTCTATGGCTGGGTTTTTGTCGAGGTAGGGCTTGGGTCGGCGTTTACGTTGACTCTTTGATTGCTTTTCAGGGGGTCGATCTCCCGTCCCATCCCCTTTTTCCTCGTTGTCGCTTCCTTTAGGGGTATCCACCATGTACACATCGTGAGATGAGGTGGCTGTCCAATGCCCTATGGGCGTTGGTTCGTCGGTATCTCCTGCATCGTCATCCATGCTGTCTATGTCTCCGGAGTCGAAGTTGAGCACGTCGTTTAAATTGTCGACAGTGGCTACCAAGTGGGTGGTGGGTGGGCTTTGAATTTCTTCATCGTCCGTATCCCATCCTCGCTGACCGTAGTTCGGCCAGGGCTCTCCTGATAAGGAGAGAGACTTGCGAGAGTTTAGGATATCGTCACAAGGCGAATGCTGAAAGATGTCTGCGGTGGTGAACTCCATTATCGGCGCCCCATCGGATTCGATTGGCAGGGGCACGGGGGGTTCGGAGTCCGGGGAGGAGTCCGGATCCTCGTAGTCACGGGTCGTGCAGAGTGCGGGGCTAGCGTTTGGCTCGATCGCTTTCGGGATCGCAGCCCCCGAGGTGACGTCCAACCGCTCATCCTCAATTGGCGCAATAGGCTCCGAGTTAGGGGTCGGAACCGATGCGTGTGCGGCCTCCAGGACACTGTCCGGGGGCAGGGCTAGATCATGCCCCTCGAGATAGTGCGGCGCACTTGGCCGTGGCTCGAGCCCGTCGAAGATCAAGTCTCCACGGATGTCAGCCGTGTAGTTTAAGCTTCCAAACCAGACTTGATGGCCAGGGGCGTAGCTTTCGATCTACTCCAGGTGGCCGAGCAGATTGGCCCGCAGAGCGAAGCCGCCAAAGACGAAGATCTGTCCGGGGAGAAAAGTCTCACCCTGGACCATATCGTTGTTGATGATCAAAGGAGCCATCGGGCCTAAAGGCGACGACACAGAGGAACTCTCAATGAAAGCACCAATGTCGGTGTCAAAACCGGCAGATCTCGGGTAGGGGGTCCAAACTGTGCGTCAAGACCGAATGGTAACAGGAGACAAGGGACAAGATGTTTTTTACCCAGGTTCGGGCCCTCTCGATGGAGGTAATACCCTACTCCTGCTTGATTAATATTGATGATATGGGTAGTACAAGAGTAGATCTACCATGAGATCAAGGAGGCTAAACCCTAGAAGCTAGCCTATGGTATGATTGTTGTGTATGGAGTTGATTGCCTACGGACTACAACCCTCCGGTTTATATAGACACCGGATAGGGTTAGGGTTACATAGAGTCAGTTACAATGGTAGGAGATATTGAATATCCGCATCGCCAATCTTGCCTTCCACGCTAAGGAAAGTCCCATCCGGACACGGGACGAAGTCTTCAATCTTGTATCTTCATAGTCTAGGAGTCCGGCTGAATGTATAGTCCGGCTACCCGAACACCCCCTAATCCAGGACTCCCTCATCACTGAATATGATATGTTTGATTCCTTGCAATAGTTTTGCGATATAAAGATGGTGATATTAGAGTCATGCTAGTGGGTAGTTGTGGATTGTAGAAATACTTGTGTTGAGGTCTCTGATTCCCGTAGCATGCACGTATGGTGAACCGTTATGTAACAAAGTCGGAGCATGATTTATTTATTGATTGTCTTCCTTATGAGTAGCGGTCGGGGACAAGCGATGGTCTTTTCCTACCAATCTATCCCCCTAGGGGCATGCATAGTAGTACTTTGCTTCGAGGGCTAATAAACTTTTGCAATAAGTATGTGAGTTCTTTATGACTAATGTTGAGTCCATGGATTATACACACTCTCACCCTTCCACCATTGCTAGCCTCTCTAGTATCGCGCAACTTTTGCCGGTACCATAAACCCACCATATACCTTCCTCAAAATAGCCACCATAGCTACCTATTATGGCATTTCCATAGCCATTCCGAGTATATTGCCATGCAACTTTCATCATCATCATATACATGACTTGAGCATTCATTGTCATATTGCTTTGCATGATCGTAAGATAGCTAGCATGATGTTTTCATGGCTTATCCGTTTTTTGATGTCATTGCTATGCTAGATCATTGCACATCCCGGTACACTGCCGGAGGCATTCATATAGAGTCATATCTTTGTTCTAGATATCGAGTTGTAATATTGAGTTGTAAGTAAATAAAAGTGTGATGATCATCATTATTAGAACATTGTCCCATGTGAGGTTATCAAAATAAAAGTGGCCAAAGAAGCCCCCCCCCCCAAAAAAAAAGAGAGGCCAAAGAAGCCTACAAAAAAAGGAAAAAAGGAAAAAAAATGAGAGAAAAAGAGAGAAGGGGCAATGTTACTATCCTTTTACCACACTTGTGCTTCAAAGTAGCACCATGTTCTTCATATAGAGAGTCTCTTGAGTTATCACTTTCATATACTAGTGGGAATTTTCATTATAGAACTTGTCTTGTATATTCCAACGATGGGCTTCCTCAAATGCCCTAGGTCTTCATGAGCAAGCAAGTTGGATGCACACCCACTTAGTTTCAGTTTGAGCTTTCATATACTTATAGCTCTAGTGCATCCGTTGCATGGCAATCCCTACTCACTCACATTGATATCTATTGATGGGCATCTCCATAGCCCGTTGATACGCCTTGTTGATGTGAGACTATCTTCTCCTTTTTGTCTTCTCCACAACCACCATTCTATTCCACCTATAGTGCTATGTCCATGGCTCACGCTCATGTATTGCGTGAAGGTTGAAAATGCTGAAGCGCGTTAAAAAGTATGAACCAATTGCTCGGCTTGTCATCGGGGGTGTGCATGATGTGAGTACTTTGTGTGGTGAAGATGGAGCATAGCCAGACTATATGATTTTGTAGGGATAACTTTCTTTGGCCATGTTATTTTGAAAAGACATGATTGCTTTATTAGTAGGCTTGAAGTATTATTGTTTTTATGTCAAATGATAGACTATTGCTTTGAATCACTCGTATCTTAATATTCATGCCATGATTAGATTACATGATCAAGATTGTGCTAGGTAGCATTCCACATAAAAAATTATCTTTTTTATCATTTACCTACTCGAGGACGAGCAGGAATTAAGCTTGGGGATGCTGATACGTCTCCGTCGTATCTATAATTTTTGATTGTTCCATGCCAATATTCTACAACTTTCATATACTTTTGGCAACTTTTTATACTATTTTTGGGACTAACATATTGATCCAGTGCCCAGTGCCAGTTCCTGTTTGTTGCATGTTTTTTGTTTCGCAGAATATCCATATCAAACGGAGTCCAAACGGAATAAAAACTGACGAAGATTTTTTTGGAATATCTGCCCCCCAGGCGCCCCTGACCCTCGTGGGCCACCCGTAAGGCGGTTGGTGCCCTTCTTTTCGCCGCAAGAAAGCTAATTTCCGGATAGAGATCGTGTCAAAATTTCAGCCCAATCGGAGTTACGGATCTCCGGGAATATAAGAAACGGTGAAAGGGAAGAATCTGAGAACGCAGAAACAGAGAGAGACAGAGAGACAGATCCAATCTCGGAGGGGCTCTCGCCCCTCCCATGCCATGGAGGCAAGGACCAGAGGGGAAACCCTTCTCCCTCTAGGGAGGAGGTCAAGGAAGAAGAAGAAGGAGGGGGGCTCTCTCCCCCTCGCTTCCGGTGGCACCGGAGTGCCACCGGGGGCCATCATCATCACCGCGATCTACACCAACACCTCCGCCATCTTCACCAACATCTCCATCACCTTCCCCCCTCTATCTACAGCGGTCCACTCTCCCGCAACCCGTTGTACCCTCTACTTGAACATGGTGCTTTATGCTTCATATTATTATCCAATGATGTGTTGCCATCCTATGATGTCTGAGTAGATTTTCGTTGTCCTATCGGTGGTTGATGAATTGCTATGATTGATTTAATTTGCTTGTGGTTATGTTGCTGTCCTTTGGTGCCCATCATATGATTGCGCGCATGGATCACACCCTAGGGTTAGTTGTATGTTGATAGGACTATGTATTGGAGGGCAAGAGTGACAGAAGCTTCAACCTAGCATAGAAATTGATGCATACGGGATTGAAGGGGGACCAATATATCTTAATGCTATGGTTGGGTTTTACCTTAATGAACATTAGTAGTTGCGGATGCTTGCTAATAGTTCCAATCATTGCATAGAATTCCAAGTCAGGGATGACATGCTAGCAGTGGCCTCTCCCACATAATACTTGCTATCGGTCTAGTAAAGTAGTCAATTGCTTAGGGGCAATTTTGCAACTCCTACCACCACTTTTCCACACTCTCTATATTTACTTTATTGTTTCTTTATCTAAACAACCCCTACCTTTTATTTACATGCTCTTTATTATCTTGCAAACCTATCCAACAGCACCTACAAAGTACTTCTAGTTTCATACTTGATCTAGGTAAAGCGAACGTCAAGCGTGCGTAGAGTTGTATTGGTGGTCGACAGAACTTGAGGGAATATTTGTTCTACCTTTAGCTCCTCGTTGGGTTCGACACTCTTACTTATCGAAAACTGTTGCGATCCCCTATACTTGTGGGTTATCAACGCTTTTCCTCCAGGGTGTCCAGACTGTCCTGCCGATCGAGCTCGGCTTCTCTTTCTTCGTACATGCGCACTCGAGGTGAGTCATGAATTATGTCGCAGGGCAGAACCGCCTCTGCGCCATACACCATAAAGAAGGGTGTCTATCCGGTAGTACAATTCAGCATGGTCCGCAGCCCCCAGAGTACGGAGTTGAGCTCCTCTACCCAGTGTGTGTTAGACTCCTTTAAGGACCGCACTAATCTGGATTTGATGCCGCTCATGATAAGACCATTTGCTCGCTCAACTTGGACGTTGATTTGTGGGTGATAGACAGAAGCATAATTTGCTTGATGCCCATGTTGCTGCACCAGAGTTTTACCTCGTCGGCCGTGAAGTTCGTGTCATTGTTAGTGATGATGCTGTGGGGGACGCCATAACAATGTACAACCCTAGTTATGAAGTCTATCACCAGTCCGGGTTCGGCCGTTTTAACAGGTTTGGCTTCTATCAATTTGGTGAATTTATCCACCATGACCAGTAAGTATTTTTTTCTTATGGGTTCCCCATTTAAGGGGTCCAACCATGTCAAGCCCCCAGACCATGAAGGGCCAGGTAATGGGGATTGTTTGGAGGGCGGTGGGTGGCATGTGGCTTTGGTTTGCAAAAAGCTGGCAACCGACGCAGCGTTGTACCAAGTCCTGTGCATCTACCCGGGCTGTCGGCCAATAAAAACCTGTACGAAAGGCCTTGCTTACAAGGGCTTGGGCTGCGGCGTGGTGGCCGCCGAGTCCGGCGTGAATTTATGCCAAAAGCTTTCGCCCTTCCTCTTCGGAGATGCACCTTTGAAGGACTCCGGTAGTGCTTTTTTTATACAGCTCTCCCTCGTGGACCCTGTAGGCTTTAGATCGCTGCACTATGCAGCTTGCATCATTTTGGTCCTCGGGAAGTTCCTACCTAGTTAGGTAGGCCAGGAATGGTTCTGTCCACAGGGTGATGATGGCCATTATTACGTGGGCTGAAGGTGTTATTTCGGTGGCAGAGCCTACGATTATGTCAGAGTGTTCGGTATCGGGCATTTTGGCCGGGTCCGGACTATTGTTACCGGTGTCCCCTTCCCATACCATGGATGGCTTAAACAACCTCTCCAAAAGGATGTTGGGGGGACCGCATCGCATTTTGCACCGATGCAGGCGAGGGTATCCGCCGCCTGATTGTTTTCCCGAACCACATGGTGAAATTCGAGCCCCTCGAACCGAGCTGACATCTTTAGGACGGCGTTGCGATAGGCCGCCATTTTCGGATCCTTGGCATCAAAGTCTCCATTTATTTGGGATATTGCGAGGTTCGAATCCCCACGCACCTCCAGGCGTTGAATGCCCATGGAAACTGCCATCCGAAGACCATGTAACAGGGCTTCGTATTCGGCTGCGTTGTTGGAGTCTGTATACAGTATCTGTAGTACGTATTGAACTGTATCTCTGGTTGGGGACGTCAGGACGACGCCAGCTCCCAGACCAGCCAACTTTTTGGAGCCGTCGAAGTGCATGATCCAATTGGAGTAT
Source organism: Triticum urartu (assembly GCF_003073215.2). NCBI lineage: Eukaryota > Viridiplantae > Streptophyta > Magnoliopsida > Poales > Poaceae > Triticum > Triticum urartu. The sequence goes on along the minus strand of NC_053022.1, from coordinate 443,644,488 downwards.
GCGTCGTACTCTTTAGGGAGTTCGGCTTCCGTCCATTTGGCGACAAAGTCGGCCAATACTTGCGATTTAATGGATCATCGGGGTTTGTATGTTATGCCAGCCTGTGTGGGATTCCTGGCATGTCTAAGGGGTGCCAGGCAAATATGTCCCAATTCTCGCGCAGGAACTCTCGTAGTGCGGCGTCCACGGTGGGGTTTAACTGTGCCCTGATGGAGGCTGTTTTTGTAGGGTTCGTTGGGTGGACTTGAAATTTGACTATTTCATCCACTGGTTTAAAAGAGGTGGACTTGGATCTCTTGTCAAGTATCACGTCGTCCCTATCCACTATGGAGCATAGCGCAATTAATTCCTCGCCCGAAAGGGCTTCGGATAATGCCTCGAGGGCCAATGCGGCTGTTTTGTTTTCGACGCAGAGTGTTGTGTCTGGATCACTAGCGAGAGTGATGATTCCGTTGGGCCCGGGCATTTTGAGCTTCATGTACCCGTAATGGGGTATGGCTTGGAAGATCGTGAACGTCTCCCGCCCTACGTGGTATCCACTACTGAACGGGGGCCACTTGGAGAATATCTTCGCCATATTAGGTAATGAACTCGCCCGGGACATCATCACTCCGCACTGTCGAAAACAAAACAGCCGCATTGGCCCTCGAGGCATTATCCGAAGCCCTTTCGGGCGAGGAATTAATTGCGCTATGCTCCATAGTGGATAGGGACGACGTGATACTTGACAAGAGATCCAAGTCCACCTCTTTTAAACCAGTGGATGAAATAGTCAAATTTCAAGTCCACCCAAGGAACCCTACAAAAACAGCCTCCATCAGGGCACAGTTAAACCCCACCGTGGACGCCGCACTACGAGAGTTCCTGCGCGAGAATTGGGACATATTTGCCTGGCACCCCTTAGACATGCCAGGAATCCCACACAGGCTGGCATAACATACAAACCCCGATGATCCATTAAATCGCAAGTATTGGCCGACTTTGTCGCCAAATGGACGGAAGCCGAACTCCCTAAAGAGTACGACGCATACTCCAATTGGATCATGCACTTCGACGGCTCCAAAATGCTGGCTGGTCTGGGGGCTGGCGTCGTCCTGACGTCCCCAACCAGAGATACAGTTCAATACGTACTACAGATACTGTATACAGACTCCAACTAACGCAGCCGAATACGAGGCCCTATTACATGGTCTCCGGATGGCAGTTTCCATGGGCATTCAACGCCTGGAAGTGCGTGGGGACTCAAACCTTGCAATATCTCAAATAAATGGAGACTTCGATGCCAAGGATCCGAAAATGGCGGCATATCGCAATGCCGTCCTCAAAATGTCAGCTCGGTTCGAGGGGCTTGAATTCCACCATGTGGCTCGGGAAAACAATCAGGCGGCGGATATCCTCGCCCGTATTGGCACTAAACGCGACCCTATCCCACCCAACATCTTCCTGGAAAAACTATTTAAGCCATCTGTGGTATTGGAGGGGGACACCGGTAACAATAATCCGGACCCAGCCACAACTTCAGATAGCGAACACTCTGGCACAATCGGAGGCTCTACCATCGAAATAACACCTTCAGCCCACGTGATAATGGCCGTCATCGCCCCATGGACAGAACCATTCCTGGCCTACCTAACCAGGCAGGAACTACCCGAGGACCAAAATGAGGCACGCTGCATAGTGCGGCTATCTAAAGCCTACAAGGTCCACGAAGGAGAGCTTTATAAGAAAAGCACTACCGGAGTCCTTCAATGGTGCATCTCCAAAGAGGAAGGGCGAAAGCTTTTGGCAGAAATCCATGCTGGACTCGGCGGCCATCACGCCGCAGCCCGGGCCATTGTAAGCAAGGCCTTCCGTACAAGTTTCTATTGGCCGACGGCCCAAGCAGATGCACAACATCTGGTCCAACATTGCGTTGGTTGCCAGCCTTTTGCAAACAAAAGCCATATGCCGCCTACCACTCTCCAAATAATCCCCATTACTTGGCCCTTTGCGGTCTGGGGGCTGGATATGGTCGGACCCCTTAAAGGGGGAACCCATAAGAAAAAATACTTACTGGTCATGGTGGATAAATTCACCAAATGGATAGAAGCCAAACCTGTCAAAACGGCTGAATCCGGACCGGTGATAGACTTCATATCCGGGGTTGTACACCATTATGGCATCCCCCACAACATCATCACTGACAATAGCACGAACTTTACAGCCGACGAGGTGAAACTTTGGTGTAGCAACATGGGCATCAAGCTCGATTATGCTTCTGTCTATCACCCGCAAACTAATAGTCAAATCGAGCGAGCAAATGGTTTTATCATGAGCGGCATTAAACCCAGATTAGCGTGGTCCTTCAAGGAATCAAACACGCACTGGGTAGAGGAGCTCGACTCCGTACTATGGGGGCTGTGAACCACGCCGAATCGCACTACTAGATACACACCGTTTTTTATGGTGTATGGCACAGAGGCGGTTCTGCCTTGCGACATAATTCATGACTCACCTCGAGTGCGCATGTACGAAGAAAAAGAGGCCGAGCTCGATCGGCAGGACAGTTTGGACGCCCTAGAGGAGGAGCGCGACGTGGCAAAAGCCCGTTCCGCATTCTATTAGCAACAGGCTCGAAGGTATCAAAGCAGAGAAGTATGGGCCAAAACCTATAACGCTGGCGAACTAGTTCTATGCCTGCCAGAGAAGATAAAGAACAAGCTCAAGCCCAAATGGGAAGGTCCCTTCATTATTGACCAGGTTCTGACCGGTGGAGTGTACCGTCTGCGGGATGCATCGGACAATTGACTCGAGCCAAACCCATGGAATGCAGCCAGACTCCGAACATTCTACGCCTAGTGCCGGACTCTATGTTCGTCTCCTTACCTCCGTCAATTTTTTGCATATCTGTCTTTTCTCTCTTTTTTTCTCCTCAAGGCCCTAAAAGGCTAAACTTGTGTCTTGGTTACACAATCTTGACGCGCTAACCGCGCTCATTATACCTGGGGGCTTCTTATACAGAAGCTTAATCTAACTATTTTTCTGGGCTTTATGTCCCACACATGTGTTATTCTTCCGCATGTACCTTTTTTGCCATTATATGCATCGATGTGACTTAAGTTTTGGCCAAGCTGGGTAGCCTGGCTCTTGTATTTATGCCCTACATTCCCGTTAATTTGGCTAGGGCATAAGGGGAGCACCTCTGCGATTGTTACTGCCGGGTCAGCCGGATGTGTACCTCAGACTGGGTGAAGCCGAAAGCTAGCGTTCTTAAGGGAATATTCGGTCGGTGAATAAAAGATGACTTTTATTTAATTTGACACATGCCCCCAGATGTTTATAGCATGCGTCTCTTTTCGTAGTTCGGACATGCACATTAGGGCATGCGTACCCAGGGAAAGGAACCCTTAACGGAACTATTCTCCCTGGAAGATGTTTCTTACTACCCATGTAATATAATATAGCTAGTTGGGTACTTGTCTGTTCAAGCACTTATGACCCCTACGCCTGGTTTCCATGCATACCCCGGCTTTTACATAACCGAGCGGGTATTCGGATACACTCCGGACTATCGGGTCCAGAGGTCGAAGTGAAAAGGTCTGCCATGACAAATGATTTACAATCCGGCTAGGGACATTATATATGTCACTTGAAGTACACAGTCACTAAGATTGATTAAATTCTTCTTCTATACCATCCAACAGGTTGTCTAGCCTACAATCCTGCTGGGAATACCTTGCGGCTAATTCTACTTGGTCATACACTAAACTGACGGGGATCTCTTTCCCATCAGGCCCCACAGGTCCTACCTCGGCCATGTGATTTGGGTCAGCTTTGGTATATCGTGTCTTCACCATAGCCCAGGCTTCCCTTGCCCCTTGTCGGCAGGCTGATATCTTCCATAATCGAAAGCGCCGCCGCGCTCCCTTGAGCTTCCCTATAAGCTCCCCCATGCCTCCTAGCGGGGACGTGGATGGCCACAAGGCTTGGGCAATCCCCTGCATCACCTGCCAAACTTGCTCGTGCAGTTGTGAGAGCTCTGGTAGAAGATCACCCGCAGACCCGGGCATCTCCTCCGCGGGACGACCCGTCAGCATACCTGCAAACATAACTCTGTTAGCCGGCTTCTTCGCTGAACTCCTTCAAAACTTCGTTCGAGCACTTACTAAAAATGCCGCGTCGAAGCCGCTTATTCTCCTTCACGGAGTCCGCAAGCGGGCTCGGGCGCCTTTCAGTTCCACGTCCAGCCGGATATTGGCATCCTGGAGATTATTTTTCTCCTGCCTGACCCATGTAAGCACGCGCTCGCCAGCATTTAGCTGTCGATTAGCACATTGCGCATCCTCCGGCACGGCCTCCGGATTCACTCCATGGTCATCTGCAACATCTACTGTTATATTTGCATGCATGCCGCATACTATCTGGTATGTGTAATTCTTTGCAATAGAAGCAGGTGTTACCATAGGGGGCCTTCTTGGACTCCTTCAACGCGGCCACCGCGGCCTGTAGCTGGGCTTTGCACTCTCCCAGCTCTTGAGACAATTGGGTATTCTTCTTTGTAAGAACCTGCACAAATAATGATCTTTAAATCAGTTGTGTCAACTGTTTCAAGTCTCAGGGGCTACTGATATATATAATCGTCAGATTTTCCTACCCGTATATCCTTTACATACTGCGTGGCTCTGGCAAGACCATTTTGAGCAGCACGGATGTACGCGTCTCCTATGTTGAAGGCATCGAACGCCTCTTGGGAGAAACAAGCGTCACGGAGTACGGCCCGGCGACGCCTGTGATTCATGGCGCTCTCCACTTTAGAATTAGTAGTGGATAGTCTGTCCGCGTCCTCTGTAGGAGAAGCATCCGATGTCCGCCCCGTGTTAGCTTCCGCCTCTATGTCCAGCCCTAGAGCCCGACTGGTGGAGGCGTGATCGGCAGCCTCTCCGGATATAGTCCGGTGAGCATTTTTTCTACTAGGAAACATGGACGTCATTATATTTTAAGAAAGACGACAACCATGGAGCGAGGTTTTGTGTCATACCTCTGCGCCGGCGTCGCTGTGGGTTCGGTACGGTGTCCCGAAGGCCTTCCCTGTAAAACAACGTATGTGTACGGTAGGTGAAGTGCATAAAAGGGGATCCTTATTGGAAGTTGGGACTCCGGTTTTTTCTTACATGCGATGCAGGGAGTAGTCCAGGATAGTCGGCCGTTATGGCCACCATGGCGTCATCGTAGCTCAATTGATAGAATTTCCTGTCTATCAGCTCCACAAATATGTCCGGATCCTCTTCGAGTCCGGGATCGAGGGCCCAGTCAAGGTCCTCCGATTGTGGAGGTGGGCTGTTGACCTTCCTTACAGCTTTTCGCAGTTCCTGCCGTGAAATGGCAAGGTGAGTATTTACGACGAAGAATGCAGGAAGGTTGGGAGTAAAGAGTGAAAGCTCACCCAGCTTGGAGGGTTGTACATGGAGAATCCATCCCGTGGCTTAATACGGATGAACTCCTCTTCCTCTCCCTTGAACAACTCGGATAGAATTTTTGCTAGAGCAGCAGCGGAGTCCGGTCCCTTACGCTCGCAGCGGGTGGCATCATCTTCCCCGTTAAAACAACACAGGGGGTGCCCTCGATATTGAAGCGGCTGCACCCCCCGCATTATGCATATTGATATAACCTCGATTTAATGTCAATCCTGATTGAGCCAGCACTTTAATCCGGTCCATCAGGTAAAGGACTTCTCCGTTGTCTTCCTCCTGGGGGCTCCGTGGGCGCCAACTTCGGCGTTCTTCAGAGGAGCGTTGTTGAACTCGGCAAGACCCCTCCGAACAGGGTCTGGAAGGGGGACGTCCTCCATGTAAAACCACTCTGAAGGCCAGTCTTCGGACATCCTCTTCGGGGTACCGGATAGGTATCCGGTCGGCGATGCGCCATATTTCGGCTCCGCCCACTTGATAAAGTGACCCCTCCTGTGTACGGGGCACAAGGCAGAATAGCCTCTTCCACATCTCGAAATGAGCCTCCGCAGCCCAGAAACAGCTCACAAAGGGCAACATAACCCGCGATGTGTAATATGGAAGCAGGGGTGAAATTATGCAACTGGAGGCCGTAAAACTCCAGGAGCCCGCGGAGGAACGGATGGATTGGAAATCCAAGTCCCCTTAGTAAATAAGGGACAAGGCATACCCGCTCCCCCTTGGAGGGATTGGGGAAGCTCTCCGCTTGCTCCCCGCCATTATAGGTGGCGAGCCCGGCTCGAACGGGGACCATATATGCTGGAGGGAGAAATCCCTGGGTCTGCAACTCTACTAATTGGCTGTGCGGGATGGAACACTTCTCCCAATCACCGGGCTTAGGGCTACGGGAGCGGGAGGAGGAGCTGCGATGGCCGGCCATGTTGGAATGGATTTTTCCGAGCGCGCTCCGATGGATACTCGCCGTGGGAGGATGGTGTGGTTGGATCTAAGAATCCCCGTCCCTTTAATACAGTTATTTACATGGCTAGGGTGGCGAATGTAAAAATGCCCTGGCTCCTCGCATTCGCTCGACACGTGGAAGATAGCCCTTATTGGGCGCAGAAGCCAAGAAGTGCAACATTTATGGGGAGCCGGACACTACTCAGCAGATATTCAGAATTTGGAGAAGAACCCGCCTTGCAATGCCGAAGACAATCTGTGCGCCGGACTCATCGTCATTGAAGCCTGGTTCGGGGGCTACTAAGGGAGTCCTGGATTAGGGGGTCTCCGGACAGCCGGACTATATCCTTGGCCGGACTGTTGGACTATGAAGATACAAGATTGAAGACTTCGTCCCGTGTCCGGATGGGACTCTCCTTGGCGTGGAAGGCAAGCTAGGCAATACGGATATGTAGATCTCCTCCCTTGTAACCGACCTTGTGTAACCCTAGCCCCTCCGGTGTCTATATAAACCGGAGGGTTTAGTCCGTAGGACAACATACAATCATACCATAGGCTAGCTTCTAGGGTTTAGCCTCTATGATCTCGTGGTAGATCAACTCTTGTAATACTCATATCATCAAGAACAATCAAGCAGGACGTAGGGTATTACCTCCATCAAGAGCGCCCGAACCTGGGTAAACATCGTGTCCCATGCCTCCTGTTACCATCCGTCTTAGACGCACATTTCGGGACCCCCTACCCGAGATCTACCGGTTTTTGACACCGACAGCCATTAAGTCGCCGGTCTCCATTCCGCAGGACCGACCTATTATGGAGCTGGACTAGCAGTTCGGCCTCCGCCGTCCACCTCATACACCTGCGAAATCTATACCGCGCATACATAACTATGCACTTAAAATACCATGGGCATCGGCGGAGGTATAATACAGACGGACCTGCAAGTACTTCTATAACCCTCCTCTTTCCAATTCTTTTCTGACCACTTCTTCTTTTTTCATTATCCTTTATCATAGGTGACGCGTAGGTTGGTCATCGCACCGACTCCATCGGAGTTCCGGTTTGTACATTTATCCAAACGTTACTCCCTTTAAGGAGCCCCTTCATCGAGGAAAGGCGGCGCTGACGTGCAGCAGGAGGTCCAAAACAACTTTTTTAGACCATACTCTCTATTTTGCGAGCCTGTAAAGTGCCTTCTACCTCGGCCGTCGACCCTTGGCATGTCAAATAGCCAGGGTCATGGCGTTATTATATACAAAACAATGATTGGCATGTCACTCAAGTTCTAGTGAATATAATCTATACCCCGTATTCACTTTTCTCTAAAAAAATGTATTTTGCTTCTTGTGTTATTTCACACGCCCCGCGAGGGGCTCGATATGGGAACAAATTAAATTGCCAATAAGTCCGAATAGCTTTATAGCATACTTCGGCGTCACGAGTTTGGCCTTATATGCATCAGCTCCGAATCATGTCTTGGGTCAATAGTTGGGTTGCCCGGCTCCTGTGCTTGCTACCTTATGTTCCGCTCTATCGGCTAAGGTAGTAAAGGGAGAACTACTGTGATTGTGCCCTGGTTTACCCAGGCGAGCACCTCAGTAGAGAAAGCCGAAAAATGGTTGTCATGATGGGGCGAGAGCTGGTCAACCACTCAACGACTTATCAGAATCTTTCGTGATTCCCTCCGTATTACACGAAGGACCTTTCTTTAGGTCATACATGTAAACGCACCACATTGGGATAACATCATACATACCAGGGTTTATATCGTAGACCCACCATAAAACTCCTATGGCTAAGTGAAAGTGTTAACGCCCTATAGTCCGCTTGCCTCATTCACCACATTAACACCTCCTTCATGGACCAAGACGTTGGGTTAAGAGTGATCATGTGCTTTTCCGAACACCCCCGTATTTCCCACGTGGGGGCTGAAGCCGACGACTGGAAAACTTTCAGATTATGCAAAAACGGCCGCACAAGAGGAACCAAAAGCTTTTAAGCAAAAATCATAATATTATCACCATATTGTCTTTTAAAATTTAATACATTTCATTCAAATATCATATCTTTCGAGCACTGACCCCCTATTAAGTGGGCACCCTCTAAGACATCCTCGAAATAATGTTCGGGTGCATGATGGTCCTTACCCTTGAGGGGACTCCTCGCTACAACGCCAGTGGCCTTCATCCTGGCCCAATATGTTTTGACACGGGCAAAGGCCATCCGCACCTTCAATGCACATTAAAAGCTTAACGACGTCGACACACGACACCGCATCAATAAGCTACTGCACCAAACCGAAGTAACTATTCCGAATGGGCTCAATAGGCCACCGCCGGACTATGACGTCCTTCATGGCGGAACCAGATATCCTGTGGAGCTTGGCCCACTGGGCCATCTGTTCATTTAGTAACAACTGGCGCTTTGGCGCGCCGAACTGTGACAAAAAAAGCTTCTCCGTGGCACACCCTTCCTGCACTTAGTAAAATTGCGACGCATTGGAGGCACTCTTCGGCAGGTCCAAAAAGGTGTCTGGTGAACTCCACATTTGGTTAAGCGGGGAATACTTCGGATTGCCGAACTTCGTCTGTAATAAGAAAGGCTTACCAGCCGCTATCTTCCCAGCTTGCCGGATCTCTTCTCGAGCCGCTCTAGACTCAGACCATGCTTATTTCGCCTCCTGTAAGGCCTTGTCGAGATCGGCTACTTTGGCCTTGTTATCCTTCTCAAGGAATTCGCACTGGACGGTGGTCTCCTCCATCTTGCACACCATGGTAGTAATTCTTTCCTCACACTGGTGCCGAACAGCCTGTTCAGTTTTTAACTCTTCAGCCGCCTTATGGGCAGCCAAATTACTCATCCGGGTTTGTTCCTTGGCAAGGACAAGCTCAGCCCAAAGGGCCTCCACCGCAGCAGCACCATATGTAGTTATGCATGTCTCGGTATACAATTCTAGCTTCATGCTCATGTTATCATGCATAAATATACTAGCTGGCCCGAAAACATACCTTGCGCCTCGTCAAGACGCATGTTGATCAGTGTGATGTCATCATCTGCCTCCAATCTTCCACTGCAGATCCGCAACCTCTGCTGATCGGGCAGTTGCAGGGGAGGTAATAGCCTGTGTTCCAAGTAGTCAGATTATTTCCTAGATAAATATTTTTGATCCTCTGATTGCCTCCCTTGGGAAGCCTATCAGAGTCTCAGGGGCTACTATCCATACATAGGAGTATTTTGTGAATAAAACACAATTGAAAGCATTACATCACAAACCTCGAAACCTCTTAGCGGGCTCGTGAAGGCCTCATTCAATCCGCTTTTCGCGGATAGGACCTTTTTAACCACCGTACCCATCAAGGTACGATGGTCTTCGGAGACGGACGCCTGTCGCAGCATGTTCGTCAATATATCAGGCGTTTCTGGTCTCCAGAAGAAGCCATAGCAGCACGGCCCCCCTACAAAGGGATCCCTTCATTCGCCCCTAGAATTGTCTCCGACTGAAAGGCGGATAATCCGGGGCCTTTATTGTTGGTCCCTGGACCCTGGGCTACCAAAGTATCATCTTCGGTTCGTGTTTTCGTCACCCCTCGCACCACTTGCGAATCAGGAGAGACCCGCCGGGATGACACCTCGAAGTCATCCGCCTTATTGGGCGAGGAGACTGGTGGAGGCGTCTCGCTTTCCATCATATTGGGGAGAAGATCTCCTCAGGAAGATGATTGTTGAGAAAGATTTTGCACCGAGCTGCAAAAAGCATACATTTTAGATGTTACCCTGGTCATAGGAGAGGAACGGGGTATGAGTAAAACACCCTTGTTTGCTTACGATTTAGGCTTGGCCTCACTGGAGGACTGCGCAATAATGTCGTCCTTCAAGCCCGAGCCGCCCGACAGGGGCATCTTGCCTCGCTTGGGAGCCTTTTCTTCCCAATCTTCGGAGACGGCCCTTTTCTTACCATAGGCGGAATGAATGTTGGCTTCTCCTTTACTTTGTCCTTCGGGGGATGGGATTTTCATCTCCCCGGACACGGCGTCTAAGATATCTTCGGGATGGAGGTCGTCTTTGGTCCTCCCGATGTCACAACCCAAGAATTTGTTTGTAATTAGTTGCATTTGAGAGCATCATGCATCATGTCTAAATTCTGAAAGTTGAATTGAGGTTAGTTGAAACCCTCAGAAGTCACTTCAGAAATAATCAACATTAAAATCTTTTCAAATGAGTCCAAGAAAATGTTCCTGTTATTCTATAAAAATATTGGCAAGAGGTAAAATTCAAACCAATATTTTTGGAGACTCAGAGATATTTATTTTGGGCCTTTGAATTAAATCAATAGCTATTTGAATTGGATTTATATCTACTATTAAATAAATATATGTCCAATAATTCTGAAATATTTTGTGGAGCTTTGGTTTAATTATTTTAGCTCCCACAACAATTTTCAGAAGCAACAAAATAATTTGGTAGCAAACCAATCAAACAGAGGCAAACAATAGAAAACAGGAACTAGAATAAAGGAAAGAGAGAGAAAGGTTTTACCTAGGCCTTACCTGAAGCCGGCCCAGCTGGCAGCCCAGCTCGCTGGCCCAGCCCACCTGGCGCCTCCTGTCGTCTTCCTCCTGCCAATAGGAGCAGCCGCATGCTCGCACGCGCGCGGCTGAACACCACCATCGTCGCCGCTCGCCGTAGACACGGACCCCGTCCACCCCTCGCCTCTTCGACGCGCCAAGAAGCTCCACCGTCAACCTCTACGCCGTATCCACTGAGCCACGCGACGGGAAGAGCCCTGGAGTGCCATCCTTGACGTCTTCTTCCTCCTCGGGCCACCGAGATCGCTAGTGACATCCCGTCATCACCAGCCCCTCCCCGAGCACGCAGAGGCCTCCGTTCAACTCGATGTGAGCTGCTGCGTCTTTTCCCCCTCCTCCCCGAGCTCGTTCCTGTTCTGTAGCCGCCTATTCCACCGAAGCGGCGAGCTCGGCTCCGCCGACCATGTCGCTGTCATGGCCACCGCCACCTAGAGCTACAACCGAGCGCACAGCCGTGCTCAAAGCAATGCCCGAAGCCCAAAACCCCCTCCAGTGGCTCCTGCCGTGCACCGCAACACCGAAACCGCTGAGACCCGAACTCTGGCCGTCGCCTTTGAGCTCACCGCCATCGATATAGGTCGCCCCTGTCATAATTGACTGCACCACTCGACGCGCGGGGTCACCAGCTATCCGTAGGTGGTCTCCTTCGTCCATTTGGACGCCGGAGCGCGAAACCCGCGGCCCCCCACCGCGTTTGGCCTCGTCGGCGTCGACCCGCCGGTGGGATTAGCCCGAGTTGACCTTGTTCGACCTGGAGTTTGACTCCCCTGGGTCAATATTGGTGGCCCAGAGCCCTGCTAATTTTAGCTTAGCACTAATTGACATTTAGTTAACACACTAAGTCACTGACATGTGGGCCCTGGCCCCAGTAACAGTTTAGTTAGTATTAATTTTAACCCTGTTAATTAGCTGAGTCAATGACAGGTGGGCCACACCTATCAGGTTTGACTTGGACGGTCCTGTTGACCAGCTGACGCCAGCATGACTTAATGCTGACGCAGTAAAGTTTTCTGGAATTAAAATAAATCAGAAATGATTTATAAATTGCAGAAAATACCCCCAAACTTCTAAAAATCATAGAAAATAAACTATAGCTCAGAATGAAATAATTTATATATGAAAAATAATCAGAAAAATATGAAGAATCTGTTTATGCCATGAGCATGCATGTTTGAACAAGTTAACCTCATTGAATAGGAAAAATGATGATTAGGGCAATTTATGAAATAACATTTGAAGTTGGAATTTGATTGTTTGAGTTCCACTTCAATTAACTTGCCTAGATATTGCATTAGGTGAATTCAGTACCTTAACATAACATGTCATTCATGTGAATGTGCATCACATTGATTGTGTTCCTTCTTTGCTAGTCGGTGGTTGTTCCCCTCAGTAGACGTATGTTCCAACGATGAGTTCGATGACACCGATGAAGAGCTATACTATCTTCAAAAGTGCCAGGCAAGCAAAACCCCCTTGTTCATTCCAATACAATCCCACTCTCTCGCTCCTGCTCTCTTTTACTGCATTAGGACAACAACGATTCAACTGTTACATGCTGCGGTAGTTGAACCCCTTTCCTCTGCATGACCTGTCATTGCCACAGTAAATAGATGAAACCCACTAGCATGAGTAGGAATTGTTTGAGCCCTGATGTGCCTACTCATTCATGCTTGTTGTCATGCTTGCTACTGCTTAGAGTTGAGTCAGGTCTGATTCATCGGGAATGAATTGGAACATGGTGAACATGTCCTACCATTGAGAGCTAAGTGTGTGAACACGATTTGGTAAAGGTAGCGGTGAGAGGCCATGTAGGAGTACATGGTGGGTTGTCTCATTGCAGCCGTTCTCAGGAACTGAGTTCTGTGTTTGTGATCCATGAACAGTTACTACCACACATTGGGTTCCGGTAACTCGGCCCCTCTCGGCTTATTAATCAACTCGATCTCTGTCCAGGAGTTGCAACTAGTTTCTGGTGTTTGTAGGTAGTGTTAGTAGTCTACCAAGTGGCACCCGGTATAGGTGGGCTTGGGACAGACTAGGCACAGTGGCACGGTGTACCAAGTGGCACCCGGATGGTGGGCTTGGGAACCCTGCACACATCGTTTGGGGCCGTGAGCGACACCCCGGCCGGATCTCCTTGCGGATGGAACCCGAGTAGGCGATAAACCTGGACGAGAGACTTGTGTGGTTAGTCAGGTCATGGCCGACTCCCTCGCCAGGCTTCTGCTTGAAGGTTGCCAAGGAACAGGATGTGTACATGGTGGTAAGTGGCGAGAGCGTGTGTGAAGAAGTACACCCCTGCAGGGTTATCATTATCTATTCGAATAGCCGGATTCCTCGGATATGGAAACTTGGCCCCCCTTGCATCGTTCATAGACATGTGAAAGTGGATACTCTAAAATACGCAAGATAAGCGTGAGTGCTATGGATGGCGTTCTCGTAGGGAGACGGGAGCGGATCCATAGTGGTGTATTGATATGGTGAATGTGTGGACTCGTGTGCGCCACCTCAAAGAGTTATTTGCAGTAGTAGTTCAGGTTAGCCACTGAGTCAAAGCTGGATTGCTGCAATTAAACTCCACCACCCCCTTTGTTGCTACCAATGCATATGTAGTTAGTTCTGATGTAAGTCTTGCTGGGTACATTTGTACTCACGTTTGCTTAATTTATGTTTTGCAGAGAGACTTCAGTCTCGCTAGTTGTTCCACGAGGACTTCGACGTTTAGCTTGATACCTCAGCTATGTTCTTGTGCCCTCGGTAAGGTCTTGTAGATAGTCAGGCTTCTAAGCCTTTTTCATTTATAGATGTCTGTACTCAAACATGTTAAGCTTCCGCATGTGCTTTGATTTGTATGCTCTGAATGTTGGGTCATGAGACCCATGTTTGTAATATCTCGCTCCTCGGAGCCTAATGAATAAATACTTGAGTCGTAGAGTTATGTTGTGATGCCATGTTGTATTTACACATATCGAGCATATTGTGTGTATGATTGAAATGCTTGGTATGTGTGGGATCCGATAACCTAGTTGTTCATCCTTGGTAGCCTCTCTTATGGGGAAATGTAGCCTTGTGCTTCCATGAGCTATAGTAGTCCGCTACAACCCGGTTCACCGGAGTCCTGCTAGCCCAGCACTACTGCTCTGGAACACTTAGACTGGTCGGCATGTGATTCACTTTGTTCCTATGTCTGTCCCTTCGGGGGAATGTCACGCGGTGACATCCGGAGTCCTGCTAGCCTGCTACAGCCCGGGTTCCCGGAGTCCTGTTAGCCCAGTTGCTACAGCCTGGATTCACACGCTGCTGACCGACATGCTCGATGTTGATTCATGTATGCCTGTCCCTGTAAGTTAGTGCCACTTTGGGTTCACGACTAGTCATGTCGGCCCAGGTTCTCTGTCATATGGATGCTAGCGACACTATCATATACGTGAGCCAAAAGGCGCAAACGGTCCCGGGCCATGTTAAGGCGACACCCGTGGGGATACCGTGCGTAAGGCCACAAAGCGATATGAGGTGTTACAGGCTAGGTCGTTGTCGGTGTCAAAACCGGCGGATCTCGGGTAGTGGGTCCCGAACTGTGCATCTAGGCCAGATGGTAACAGGATGTAGGGAACACGATGTTTTACCCAGTTTCGGGCCCTCTTGATGGAGGTAAAACCCTACGTCCTGATTGATTAATATTGATTATATGGGTAGTACAAGAGTAGATCTACCTCGAGATCAAGGAGGCTAAACCCTAGAAGCTAGCCTATGGTATGATTGTTGTATATGGAGTTGATTGCCTACGGACTACAACCCTCCGGTTTATATAGACACCGGATAGGGTTAGGGTTACACAGAGTCGGTTACAATGGTAGGAGATCTTGAATATCCGCATCGCCAAGCTTGCCTTCCACACCAAGGAAAGTCCCATCCGGACACGGGACGAAGTCTTTAATCTTATATCTTCATAGTCCAGGAGTCCGGCTGAAGGTATAGTCCGGCTACCCGAACACCCCCTAATCCAGGACTCCTTCAGTAGCCCCTGAACCAGGCTTCAATGACGACGAGTCTGGCGCGCAAATTGTCTTCGGCATTGCAAGGCGGGTTCCTCCTCCAAATCCTTCATAGAATATTGTAAACACCAAGAGTAGTGTCCGGCTCTGCAAAATAAGCTTCCACATATTGCCATAGAGAGAATAATATTAACACAAATCAAATCTGCTGACGTATTCCGCAGTGCGTCATCACACTACAGCCAAGTCCTTCACTCGAATCGTTTTCACTTTTCCACCTCAGCATGTTTTGCGAGGCAGTTTCCTTGGCACGTCTTGTCAAAGCAGAGATCGTGTACCCCCTTTACGGGATTCTCATCAATACGGACGTGGGTAACCCAACCACGCCATTTATCACGGCGCTTGGGAGGCAAGCGAGTTTTACTAGGCTGGTGGGGACGCACAACCGCATCCGCCCATATAAGGGGATAAGGATCCACCTTTTTACCTACGCCTTCTTCCTCCTTTGCCTATCCATCTCCCGCGCACTCGAGCTCCAGCGCCCAAGCCCGCACTTCCCACCTCAACCTTCTCCAGCAATGTCCGGAGTGGGAGGCAAGTGGATGGTCTCCTCCGCTACAGAGGGCCAAGTCAAGAAGCTAAGGAAGGCCGGATACCTGTCTAAGGACATCGTGCACCGGCTTCCCGAAAAGGGGCAGCTTCTCCCCACCCCAAGGCCCCATGAGAGGGTAGTATTTCTTCCCCACTTCCTCCGCGGACTGGGTTTTCCACTCCACCCATTTGTCGGGGGGCTCATGTTCTACTACAGCTTGGATTTCCACGATCTGGCCCCGAACATCATCCTCAACATCTCGGCGTTTATCGTCATGTGCGAGGCTTTCCTCCGCGTCCGCCCTCATTTCGGCCTCTGGCTCAAGACCTTCAACGTCAAGCCCAAGGTTGTGCGCGGCAGCCAGGCGGAGTGCGGAGGCGCCATGGCGGGCAAGATGGCCAACGTCCTATGGTTCGAGGGCTCTTTTGTGGAGACCCTAAAGGGGTGGCAATCCGGGTGGTTTTACATCACCGAGCCACGCGATCCGAACTGGATCGCAGCCCCCAAGTTCCGATCCGGACCCCCCACACGGCTTATGTCCTGGAAAGAGACGGGCCTGTCGTGGGGTGACGAAAAAGAGGTGACCGGATTGCAAACATGCATCCCGTCCCTGGTGAACAAGGCAATCCGGCTTGTTAATGTAATCCAGGTTATGCTCGTCCGCCGGATCCTCCCGTGCCAACAACGGGATTTTAATCTGTGGGAGTTCGATCCGGCGCAGCACCAAACCCTTAGCAGGCTCTTCGACACGACATACGAAGATGCCTGGAAGGTGCTATTTAAGGGCGCCGAGGCTCCCGCATCTGCTTCCGAGGACCGCGGATACAGCTCGCAGCGTCACGCTAGCGAGGTAAGCTATCTTCACCTTTTATAGGATGTTAAGCTTTCTTCATAGTTTGACTCTATGCGGGATGTAAACTCCCTTACCTTTGACAGGCTTGGCGGGCGATATCCGGACCGATTAACTGTCCGGCTCCGCTGCCCGAAGACCCAGCCCCAGCTCTACTAGTGAAGCTGCTAGTTCCGGTGCCTTATGTGGTGCCGGAGAAGAAGGCCAAGAAGAATAAGACCACGGGGACTCGAAAGAGTGCCCGTAACGTGGTGGTGTCGGACTCGTCATCCGACGAGTCCGAGACGCCCTCTTCCCTGAAAACGAGGAGGAAGAAGAAAACTCTCCCCCCCCAGCGGAGGGAGGAGAGAAGAGGAAGGCCGCCCCAACGGGGGAGGCCGAGGGGTCTAGGAAAAGGAAGACCCCTCCGCCGGACTACTCCCCCGACGCCGAAGAGGGCGAAGAGGAGTGGCCAAACAGGGCCAAGCATCCGACGAAATCGTAAGTTCGGATATCAGAGTAACTCATGATGTTCCTTTGTCGCACATCTTTCCCTAATGTCGAATGTAATTATGCAGTCCACCCCGGGCCGAATTCGACGAATCATCGGGCGGCTTCCTGGACTCATCAGACGTGAACTCAGTTCCGCCCGCTGTCTCCCCCCGCACTGCAGACGACGCCGAAGTGGCGTCGCGACAAGCTTTGGGGCAGGAGGAGGTGGTCCCGGAGGAGCCGCAAGGCAACCTCCCGGACTCCAGGAGTGAAGGGGATAAGGCCCCCCAGGGCTCCAAGTCCGGCTTTGTGCCGGACACCGCGCCGGAATCTTCCACAGTTCTGGACCGCGGTAGGCGAACTCCTTCCAAGAGGAGCAAGCCTTCTGAGCCGGCGGCCTCCGTCCAACCGGAGGTGCCGGACAATATGCTGGAGGTGCTCGACGGCGCCTCCATCGACGAGGGGCACCGTACTATTATGAGTACGGTGATCCAGAAGGTTCAGTCCGTCAAGAGCGGACTGACTGAAGCTTGCGCTAGCCTTCTAACAGGCTTCGAGGTAAGTAAAAATATTACCGCATAGACAGTAGCCCCTGAGGCTCTGTTTGGCGTTCGGAAAGAAAAGCCAAATAGAGGATCTATTAAATTTCGTAGGAGTCTAACAAAAAGAGTCAATATGCGTATGCAGGATTCGCTGCTATCCGCCGCCGCACTGACTGCGGAGGTGGGTGTCCTGAAGCAGGACCTCGAGCGGACCGAGCAAGAGCTCGGCCTTGCCAAGCGGCAGCTCGAGGAGAAAGAAGGTAAGAAATACCTTACAGAAAAAGTGCCTATAAAAAGGCGTGATTGCAAAAAAAATAACAGGATTGTACTACTTATTGTAGGGGCCATGACTGAGGTGGCGACCCTTAAGCAGGCGCTGTTTGAGGCCGAAAAGAAAACGGCCGCGGAGCGCATCGAGCGAGACACACTTGGGGCTCAGGTCGGCGAGGTGCAGCATTAGCTTCAGGCTCTCATGAAAAAACATGAGAGTTTGGAGCTTGAGTCAAAGGCGCAAGCATCCGAGCTCGCGACGGCCCTTGAGACTGCCAAGTCTGCCAAGGTCGAAGCCCAAAAGGCCCTCCAAGAGTTGGAGGAGATGAGGAAGATAGCAGCGGGTATGGCATTCTTCATGCAAAGCAGAAATATAAAAGTAAACTACTTGTTACTTACCCGAATCTGGAGCTCTCTAGGGGTATTCGCAGATCTTCCCTGCAGCGTATCCGATGCCGCCGCATTCTATCGAGCTGAAGAGGGCAGCTCGACGGAGAAGGTGTTCTGGTCTCAGTATTCTGAGGCCGGACACCCTGTGCCTTTGAGCGACTAGCTGAAACAGCTGGTCAAGCTCCACAAGGCGGCCGAACAGGTCATGAAGGGCTTCATAGTTCGGCTGTGGCCCGGAGAGGTTCTGCCTGGGAGCTATTTCGGGCTGGTGCGGCGGCTGGTGGAGGCCTGTCCGAGGCTCGAGGTCATCAAGCGCTCCATCTGCATCGAAGGTGCCCGTCGGGCCCTTGCCCGTGCAAAGGTGCACTGGGGTAAGCTGGACGGTGAGAAGCTTGTGAAGGACGGGTCGCCGCCGGGGAAGGAGCATCGCAAGCCCAAGAACTACTACAAGGATGTTCTTGCAGGTGCCCGCCTTGTGGCAGATGAATGTACCAAGGAAGTGATATTTGAATGAACTCGCTCGTGTTTATCCTGTGCGCTGAAAACTTGTTCTTATGCGCTAAGCAATGCTTATTGAATTTAAAATATTACTTTCTGTGTGGCCGTTTATCAAAAATTGAGAGATGGCCAGTCTTCGGCTTCTGCCCCCGTGCCACTAGTGCTGGGGTGTTCGGGATAAACCTGAGCGCTCTTTTTCCCATAGTTGGGTCCTTCGAGGGAGGCGCTCAGCACAACGAACCAGGCAATCGGACTATAATGCTTGAACACTCTCACTTAGCCATAGAACACTATAATCCAGGACTCCCTCAGTCATTGTGACTTAGAATCGGGGTCCTGACACCTGCTCTTCATCTTGTCCTCCTTCGCAGATATCTGGTATGGTGCCGGGGCCAGCATCCTTGTTAATACGGGATGTGCTGAGGCTTCGGGAAGGGGGGCCGAACACCTAATTAGTTCCGCTTTCTTTATCCAGTCCTGGAAAAAGATGGTTTGTTCAGTAACGTATTACGATATACTTAACTACAAAGTGTTCGAAAGACAAGTACTTACCGGGGTATCCGGACGATTGCAGTCAAGGCCGACGTCTTCCGTGGTGTCCGGCCAATGTTTTCGTTTCCCAAAAAACATCTTCCACATCCCTTTGTGCGTAGCGCCAAAGAAGTGTTGGAGGGTTTGTGGCCCATCCGGATTAAACTCCCACATGCGGAGAGGCCTACGCTGGCATGGCAGGATTCGGCGGATCAGCAATACTTGAATCATGTTGACAAGATCGATGTCCCTCTCAAGGAGGGTTCGGATGCGGCTCTGTAGAGTCCGCACTTTAGCAACTAATCCCCAGTCCAGCCCCTTATTGACCCATGATGCAAGCTGTAACGGAGGGCCGGAATGGAACGCATCTGTAGCTGCCCACTTGGTGCTACGGGGTTCTGTAACGTAAAACCACTCTCGCCGCCATTGATTGGAAGTTTCGGTGAAAGAGCCTTTTGGCTAGGGAGTGTTGGTAAGCTGGCTTACTACAGCACCGCGCACTCCACCTATTCCCCGTCGACTACCTTTGGCTTCACACCAAAGGTCTTGAGCCATAAGCCGAAGTGGGGGGGGGGTTCGGAGGAAGGCCTTGCACATGACAATAAACGCCGAGACATGAAGGAAAGAATCCGGAGCTAGATCGTGAAAATCTAGTCCATAATAAAACATTAGCCCCCGAACAAAGGGGTGGAGAGCGAACCCGAGCCCTCGGAGGAAGTGAGAGATGAATACAACCCTCTCGCCAGATCTGGGGGTCGGAATAACCTGTCCTTGAGCAAGGAGCCTGTGGTGGATCTCCGCGGTCAGGTATCTGGCGGCCCGAAGCTTTGCAATATCCTCCTCTATGACGGAGGAAGCCACCCATCAGCCCTGAAGGCTGGGTCCAGACATGATGGGGAAGCTTGAAGCAACGAAGTCGAACCTTGGGTGCTAGAACTCGAAGTTGGAAAGGTTGAGGAGAGGCTTCATGTAAAAGGACGGCCCTTGGTTCCTTTATAAAGGCAACGAGTATTGAACGCCTCCTCCTAAGCCTAAAAACCTGCCTATTCCCAAGGAATCTTTCCAGTGGAACGGTTGTGTTACCCACGCTTGTATTAATGAGGATCCCGCAATAAGGGGACATGATCCCTGCTTCGACAGAGCATGCCAATAAAAACCATGCCTCAAAACATGGAACAGGAAATGGTTCAAAATAACAACTGAACACACGTGATGCCATCTTACAAAAAGATGTTAGCAGATGGGACTCATGAAATATTATATTCTCTACAGTCATGTGTGGTACTTGTGTTGCAGATCCAGACACATTCGTTTTATCTGAAGACTATCTTGGAGTATTCGGAAAGGGGAACCTGCCTTGCAATGCCGAAGACAATCTGCGCGCCGGACACCTCATCATTGAAGCCTGGTTCAGGGACTACTGAGGTAGTCCTGGACTAAGGGGTCCTCGAGTGTCCGATCTATTGGATATGGGCCGGACTGATGGGCCGTAAAGATACAAAGACCGAAGACTCTACCCGTGTCCGGATAGGACTCTCCTTGGAGTAGAAGGCAAGCTTGGCGATCAACTATGAAGATTCCTTTCTCTGTAACCGACCTTGTGTAACCCTAGATCCCTCCTGTGTCTATAAACCGGAGGGCTAGGTTCGTAGATGGATCCTCATAATCATAGCCAGGCTAGACTTTTAGGGTTTAGCCATTATGATCTCGTGGAAGATCAACTCTTGTAATACTCATATTCATCAAGATCAATCAAGCAGGAAGTAGGGTATTACCTCCATAGAGAGGGCCCGAACCTAGGTAAACATTGTGTCCCCCGTCTCCTATTACCATCGATCCTAGATGCACAGTTTGGACCCCCTGCCCGAGATCCTCCGGTTTTGACACCGACATGGGGGTCGGCACGAATGGCAGCCATCGCGACCTCATCCGCGCATGCGGCCGCGATTTGCTTCTCCGCTGCCAATGCTCCTTGAGGTCCTGGCTATACTGTGTGCACCATGGCTTAGGCCGACGCTTATTTGGTGGAGGGGTCGGTGATTTGGTTGGAAGGTGTCGCGCTCGCGCCGGCGGTAGGGGCGTGTGGGATGTGGAAGGAGGAGGAGGATGGGGGTCGGGTGTGGAATACCTGCCTGGATAGGTGAGGCCGAGGAGCGTGAAGGAGGGTCGCCGGCGAGGAGGCGACGGTGCTGCAAGCAAGGAGTGAAGGTTTCAACTTGGAAAGGAAGCCGTAAAGAGGGGAAATGTGGCTTTTGGTAAGGGGGAGGGGCCGGGAGGTAGATATTTCCGCGGAAGCCGAAAATTTGGAATCGCTTCAGCCAAAAAACTGGTGCGCAAAGTGTCATCGGACACGGTCCCTTATTCAGAACTGGCGCGCTATGGACTGTAGCCGACGCACCTTCTCTCGTAAGCCATGGGCGTACTATACACCAACGGTGCTCCAAGATTTTTGTGCTGCATCTCACACGGTTGGTGATAATAAACTGTGTGTGATCTACTTGATTTATCGTCTTGATCATTTGAATTACGTAATGGGGTCACAGCTACAAAGGATGGTGTTTGAATTGTTAGAACTTATATTTGTAGTGAACATGCAACTATAGGTGTGTCATCGAAAAAATTGGAATGATTCAGGGTTCGTTTATAAATTTTTATACATTAACTCGGTTTTCCAGGCATTTTATGCGCATAATTCAAATTTGAACTACATGCACATGCTCCAGTGCATATAAACTTATTGAAAAAACAAATATATGTCCTTGGTTGCATGCTTAGGTCCCATGCAAGAAATGGGAATGAATTTCAAACACCCTGCCACCGTCACTCGGCCGCAAACATTGACATGTCTGGTTTTTAAATTCTAGTAAATCCAAAACTCGTCTGAAATTCATGAAACTTGGCATGCTATCATGCAGCGGCATCAACATGTCGTGGTACAAATTTATCCCATTTGGGGAGGTTTGGGTATAAGCTTCTCACAAACCGGAGCTTCTCACAACAAGTGTGATGGTTTCGGTAGGGAACGTGCCACCTTTGGGAACGAAAGATATCCATTGCCTCTTATTGCTTTCAAAAAAAATCGTGTCAACATAGAACAATAGGAGTGTTGTGTGAATTTTTGTGATTTTTCGGGGTTCGTTTGGACATTTTTATGCATTAACTGAGTTTTCAATGCATTTATGTGTATAGTTCAAATTTGAACTACATGCACATGCTCCAGTGCATATAAACTGGTTGAAAAATCAAATATGTGTCCTTGTGTGCATGCTTAGGTCCCATGCAAGAAATGGGAATAAATTTGAAACACCAGGGCACCGTTGATTGCCGGCAAAACATTGAGATGCCTGGTTTTTAAATTCTAGTAAATCCAAAACTCGTCTAAAATTCATGAAACTTGGCATGCTATCATGTAGTGGCATCAACATACCGTGGTACAAATTTTGTCCCATTTGGGGCAGGTTTGGGTATATGCTTCTCACAAACCGGAGCTTCTGACAACAGGCATGATGGTTTTCGATAGGGAACGTCCCACCTTTGGGGACGAAACGATATCCATTGCCTCTTATTGCTTTCAAATTTTTTTATCATGTCAACATAGAACAACAGGAGTGTTGTGTGAATTTTTGTGAATTTTCAGGGTTCGTTTGGACATTTTTATGCATTAACTGAGTTTTCAATGCATTTTATGTGCATAATTCAATTTGAACTACATGCACATGCTCTAGTGCATATAAATTGGTTGAAAATCAAATATGTGTCCTTGGGTGCATGCTTAGGTCCCATGCAAGAAATGGGAATGAATTTCAAACACCAGGCACCGTTGATTGCCAGCAAAACAGTGAGATGCCTGGTTTTTAAATTCTAGTAAATCCAAAACTCATCTGAAATTCATGAAACTTGGCATGCTATCATGGAGCGGCATCAACAGGCCATGGTACAAAATTTGTCCCATTAGGGGCAGGTTTGGGTATATGCTTCTCACAAACCGGAGCTTCTCACAACAAGCATGATGGTTTTCGGTAGGGAACGTCCCACCTTTGGGGAGGAAATGATATCCATTACCTCTTATTGCTTTCAAATTTTTTTCTCGTATCAACATAGAACAACAAGAGTATTGTGCGAATTTTTGTGATTTTTCGGGGTTCGTTTGGACATTTTTATGCATTAACTGAGTTTTCAATGCATTTTATGTGCATAATTCAAATTTGAACAACATGCACATGCTCCAGTGCATATAAATTGGTTGAAAAATCAAATATGTGTCCTTGGGTGCATGCTTAGGTCCCATGCAAGAAATGGGAATGAATTTCAAACACCGGGGCACCGTTGATTGCCGGCAAAACATCAAGATGCCTGGTTTTTAAATTCTGGTAAATCCAAAACCCGTGTGAAATTCATGAAACTTGGCATGCTATCAAGGAGCGGCATCAACATGCCGTGGTACAAATTTTGTCCCATTTAGGGCAGGTTTGGGTATATGCTTCTCACAAACCGGAGCTTCTCACAACAAGCATGATGGTTTTCGGTAGGGAACGTCCCACCTTTGGGGACGAAATGATATCCATTGCCTCTTATTGCTTTCAAATTTTTTTCTCATGTCAACATAGAACAACTGCAGTGTTGTGCGAATTTTTGTGGTTTTTGGGGGTTCGTTTGGACATTTTTATGCATTAACTGAGTTTTCAATGCATTTTATGTGCATAAGTCAAATTTGCACTACATGCACATGCTCTAGTGCATATAAATTGGTTGAAAATCAAATTTGTGTCCTTGGGGTGCATGCTTAGGTCCCATGCAAGAAATGGGAATGAAATTCAAACACCGGGGCACCGTTGATTGCCGGAAAAACATTGAGATGCCTGGTTTTTAAATTCTAGTAAATCCAAAACTCGTCTGAAATTCATGAAACTTGGCATGCTATCATGGAGCAGCATCAACATGTCGTGGTACAAATTCTGTCCCATTTGGGGCAGGTTTGAGTATATGCTTCTCACAAGGTGGAGCTTCTCACAACAAGCATGATGGTTTTCGGAACGGAACGTCCCACCTTTGGGGACGAAACGATATCCATTGCCTCTTATTGCTTTCAATTTTTTTCTCATGTCAACATAGAACAATAGGAGTGTTGTGCGAATTTTTGTGATTTTTCGGGGTTCGTTTGGATATTTTTATGCATTAAATAAGTTTTCAATGCATTTTATGTGCATAATTCAAATTTGAACTACATGCACATGCTCCAATGCATATAAATTGGTTGGAAAATCAAATATGTGTCCTTGGGTGCATGCTTAGGTCCCATGCAAGAAATCGGAGTGAATTTCAAACACCGGGGCACCGTTGATTGCCGGCAAAACATTGAGATGACTGGTTTTTAAATTCTAGTAAATCCAAAACTCGTCTGAAATTCATGAAACTTGGCATGCTATCATGGAGCGGCATCAACATGCCGTGGTACAAATTTTATCCCATTTGGGGCAGGTTTGGGTATATGCTTCTCACAAACCGTAGCTTCTCACAACAAGCATGATGGTTTTCGGTAGGGAACGTCCCGCCTTTGGGGACAAAATGATATCCATTGCCTCTTATTGCTTTCAAAAAAAATTCTCGTGTCAACATAGAACAACAGGAGTGTTGTGCAAATTTTTGTGGTGTTTGGGGGTTCTTTTGGACATTTTTATGCATTAACTGAGTTTTCAATGCATTTTATGTGCATAATTCAAATTTGCACTACATGCACATGCTCCAATGCATATAAATTTGTTGAAAAATCAAATCTGTGTCCTTGGGGTGCATGCTTAGGTCCCATGCAAGAAATGGGACTGGAATTCAAACATCGGAGCACCGTTGATTGCCGGAAAGTCTGGTTTTTAAATTCTAGTAAATCCAAAACTCGTCTGAAATTCATGAAACTTGGCATGCTATCATGGAGCGGCATCAACATGCCGTGGTAAAAAATTTATCCCATTTGGGGCAGGTTTGGGTATATGCTTCTCACAAACCGGAGCTTCTCACAATAAGCATGATGGTTTTCGGTAGGGAACGTACCGCCTTTGGGGACAAAATGATATCCATTGCCTCTTATTGCTTTCAAAAAAATTCTCGTGTCAACATAGAACAACAGGAGTGTTGTGCAAATTTTTGTGGTGTTTGGGGGTTCTTTTGGACATTTTTAGGCATTAACTGAGTTTTCAATGCATTTTATGTGCATAATTCAAATTTGCACTACATGCACATGCTCCAGTGCATATAAATTTGTTGAAAAATCAAATCTGTGTCCTTGGGGTGCATGCTTAGGTCCCATGCAAGAAATGGGACTGAAATTCAGACATCGGGGCACCGTTGATTGCCGGAAAGTCTGGTTTTTAAATTCTAGTAAATCCAAAACTCGTCTGAAATTCATGAAACTTGGCATGCTATCATGGAGCGGCATCAACATGCCGTGGTAAAAAATTTATCCCATTTGGGGCAGGTTTGGGTATATGCTTCTCACAAACCGGAGCTTCTCACAATAAGCATGATGGTTTTCGGTAGGGAACGTACCGCCTTTGGGGACAAAATGATATCCATTGCCTCTTATTGCTTTCAAAAAAATTCTCGTGTCAACATAGAACAACAGGAGTGTTGTGCAAATTTTTGTGGTGTTTGGGGGTTCTTTTGGACATTTTTAGGCATTAACTGAGTTTTCAATGCATTTTATGTGCATAATTCAAATTTGCACTACATGCACATGCTCCAGTGCATATAAATTTGTTGAAAAATCAAATCTGTGTCCTTGGGGTGCATGCTTAGGTCCCATGCAAGAAATGGGACTGAAATTCAGACATCGGGGCACCGTTGATTGCCGGAAAGTCTGGTTTTTAAATTCTAGTAAATCCAAAACTCGTCTGAAATTCATGAAACTTGGCATGCTATCATGGAGCGGCATCAACATGCCATGGTACAAATTCTGTCCCATTTGGGGTAGGTTTGGGTATATGCTTCTCACAAACCGGAGCTTCTCACAACAAGCATGATGGTTTTCGATACGGAACGTCCCACCTTTGGGGACGAAACGATATCCATTGCCTCTTATTGCTTTAAAATTTTTTTCTCGTGTCAACATGGAACAACAGGAGTGTTGTGTGAATTTTTGTGATTTTTCGGGGTTCGTTTGGACATTTTGTGATGCCCTGTACACTAATCATACACGCAAATGTGTACGATCAAGATCAAGGACTCACGGGAAGATATCACAACACAACTCTAGACACAAATTAAAATAATACAAGCTTTATATTACAAGCTAGGGGCCTCGAGGGCTTGAATACATAAGCTCGAATACACCAGAGTCAGCGGAAGCAACAATATCTGAGTACAGACATAAGTTAAACAAGTCTGCCTTAAGAAGGCTAGCACAAAAGCAACAATGATCAAAAAGGCAAGGCCTCATGCCTGGGAGCCTCCTAACTACTCCAAGTCATCAGCGGCCATCACGTAGTAGTAGGCACCCTCGGGGTAGTAGTAGTCATCAGTGGTGTCGTCTGGCTCCTGGGATCCGTCATCTGGTCGCAACAATCGGGTATAGGGGAAAAAGAGGTAGCAAAGCAACTGTGAGTACTCATCCAAAGTACTCGCAAGACTTACATCAAATCTAAACTAAGTATGCATCTGTATCAAAGGAGATGGGTTGTATCTGTGGACTAAACTGCAGGATGCCAAAAGAGAAGGGGAAAGCCTAGCCTATCGAAGACTAGCATCTTCAAGCAGCTCCAAGCATCTTGCAGCGTCAGAAGAGATAAGAGTGACATAAAGTAAAGTAGTAGCAGTGTTATCAACCGTGGCCAGAGATCCTTTCTCGACTCCCTGCGAGAAAGCAATCCCAGAGCCATACTATCCAGTTATCACCTCAAGTATCCAGTTTTAGTTGTATCGATCGGGATACAACTCCAAGTGTCTGTTACCATAGGACAGTCTATCGATAGACGTTTTCTTCCCTGTAGGGGTGCACCAACTTACCCACCACACTCGATTAACTCCGGCTGGACACACTTTCCTAGGTCATGCCCAGCCTCGGCCAAACAATACGCCGCAACCCGACCTAGGCTTGATAGAGAGGTCAACACGTCAGACTAAACCTATGCCCCAGGGGTCTTGGGCCATCGCCCCAGGAACTCCTGCATGTTGCATGGGCGGCCGGTGAGCAGACCTAGCTACCTCCTTAAAAAGGCAGGAGCTTACCAGTCCAACCTGGCGCGCGCCGCTCAGTCCCTGATGTCTATTAAGCTTCGGCTGATGCAGGCGACGCAGAACGCCCATACAATACCCACGTGATGGTTAGTGCTATCAGGCCAGAGGCCCCTTGGATCAAATATCCAACCCGTTAGTGTGTTGGTAGTTCGGTCACGAGCAGAGACTCACGAAAGATGTGACCCCGTCGCCCCGTCTCGAGTACTTGCGGCAAGGGCTAAGAATGCCCGGCCACGCCTCGTAAGTATCTCGCGGGCACCTTCCAGGTCAACCCGACTCCACATCACTCGCTATTAAGCTCTTGCGGGTACCCCTTAGGGCCGACCCGTCTTTAGTAACATGGTTCAGTGTAAATTCATAGTAACCATAGTAACTGTGTGTCTAACACCAAGGGGAAACCCCGAGGAATCACCCCCGGTGAATTCCACTCGATGTAATCATCAAGGTGAATGTAAGAGGATCCACCCTCGAGGTTCACACTTGAGGGGTTGCACGACAGAGCCGTATCGGAAGTGGTTAAGGAGGAAATCACCCTTGATGACCACGACCGCATAGCTACACTACAGAGTTCTCATCAGGAGTGATGTATGTGGTTCCACCCTCGGCACTCGATGGTAACTCTACAAAGTCGAGCAACAAAAGGGGAAAGTGATGTGCGGTGCCGGGGCCTGGTCTTTGATCCCGTTGATCGGGTCTTCGATGATGAAGCAGTGGCAACAAGGACAAGGTGGGGGTCACTGATGGACCACAAACCAACCTATACTAAGCAGTTTAGAATAAGCAGGTAAGGTATGAAAGCAGGTAACAAAAACAGGCTATGCATCAGAGTAGGATCATATAGAAAGCAGTAGCAGTTCTAATGCAAGCATGAGAGGGAAAGAAATGGGCAATATTGGAATGCTCAAGGGGGGGGGTTGCTTGCCTGGAAGCTCTGCTGAAAAAGAAGAAGTGTTGTCGACGACATAGTCGATCACAAGGGCGTCAGCATCGGTCTCGGGGTCTATCGGAGAGAAGAGGGGGAAGAAACAGTAAATACAGAGCAAACAGGGGTATAACAGAACAACAGGCAGAGCTAGTCGTGATCTAACACGATGCTACACGATACCGGCGAAGGGGGAGAACATCCGGGAATGTTTCCCCAAAGTTAGGCATTTTCAGACAGACGAACCGGAGGGGGAAGGTTGCATGTTAGCTATGCTAGGGATGTGTGGCAGACGAACGGGCTGTGTATTCGGATTCGTCTCGTCGTTTTGAGCAACTTTCATGTATAAAACTTTTTTATCCGAGCTACAAAATATTTTCTACGATTTTTCAAAGTTTTAACAATATTCTAAAATTAATACTAACTCGAAAACAATGCTCAAATGCTAGAAGCACCCAACATAATGTACACAGTGACTGACAGGTGGGTCCAGGGGGTCCCTGTTGACCAGTCAATGTTTTATACAAGAAACAGGGATAGGCCCCATGTCATAGGCTCATTTAACTAATTGTAGAATAAATAATTAGTTAATTAAGTTAATTACCTTTTTTAATTAATTAATTAACTATTTAATTTATTAATTATTTTAATTTATTTATTTTAACTCCTTTTTACAGGAAAGGGGGCGTGGGGCCCCGCTTTCAAAGGCCCATAGGCCATAGCGGGCACAGGCTATCGGGCAGGGGCACGCGCGCTCGGCCGCTCGCCCAGCAGGGTCGTCGAGGCCATGGCCTCCGCTGATTGCGGCCCCCGGGGCAAGGTCGCCGGCGATGGGGGAGTCACCGGACGGAGCCACCGGGGGGGAGAAGCGGTGGCGGCAGCGTAGGGCGGCGTGCGGGGAACGAGGCAAGCGGCCGCATGCAAAGGCACGGGCGTGGGGCGCACGTGCGGCGGCGAAGGCGCAGCCCCGGCGCGGCGAGGGGAGGCAGCACCGCAGCGGCGGGGTAGGCGCGGCCGTGGGGCTTTTGCCGACGGCAGCGGGCGGCTGCGGCCAGCGGCGCAGGGGGCGGTGGGCAGCGGTGGTCGGAGGCGGGAAGGGTCGCGGCGGCGGGCAGAAGCGGGGCTGCGACGCAAGATAGGCGCACGCCGGTGGAAGGGGGAGGCGGCCGCGCGGGGCAGTGGGGGCTACGGGCGGCGGCCACGGGGAGCGGCGGCGGCCGCGCGGTCAGGCACAAGGCGATCAGCGGCAGGAGCAGCAAGTCGCAATGGGTAGCAGCAGAACAACAGCCGCGGCAGCAACGGGTAACGCGGGTGTGCGCGAGCGGCAGCGGTTGCAAGCGGCAGCTAGGAGAAGGGGCGCGACCAGAGGGGCACAGACGCGGCGTTGTGAGCGCGGGGAACGGGGCGAGATGGGCCATCGGGCGTGGCCGGAGCACGATCATGATGGCGGCTATGTACGACTACCAAGGAGAGCACGAAGAGGAAGGGAGCATGCAAGGGCTCACTACCGTTGCAGAGAAGGCCGGGAGAGACTTGAGTCAGCTGGAGTCGACGACGGCTGGTGGTGGTCCGAGGAGGATGATGGAGGTCGGGGCGGTGTTGTGTGGCCGTCTCAGCTCGCGTGGCTCGGCGGAGAGGGAGAGGGGGGTCGCGGCGAATCCCTTGGGCTTAGCGACGAGGCTCAGCGGAGGCGGTCGGTGACGAGACGGCGACAGAGACGAGCGCGGTGGCTTCGGGCATCCAAGGGCGCGGCGTCAATGGCAACAGGCGCCCAGGTGGAGCGGATCTGGCGAGAGAGTGGGGGTGAGGGAGTCCTAGATTAAGGGGTCTCCGGACAGCCGGACTATATCCTTTGGTCGGACTGTTGCACTTTGAAGATACAAGATTGAAGACTTCGTCTCGTGTCCGGATGGGACTCTACTTGGCGTGGAAGGCAAGCTAGGCAATACGGATATGCATATCTCCTCCTTTGTAACCGACCTTGTGTAACCCTAGCCTCCTCCGATGTCTATATAAACCGGAGGGTCTTATTCCGTAGGACAACATACAATCATACCATAGGCTAGCTTCTATGGTTTAGCCTCTCTGATCTCATGGTAGATCAACTCTTGTACTACTCATATTATCAAGAATAATCAAGCAGGACGTAGGGTTTTACCTCCATCAAGAGGGCCCGAACCTGGGTAAAACATCGTGTCCCCTGCCTCCTGTTACCATCTGCCTTAGACGCACAGTTCGGGACCCCCTACCCGAGATCCGCCGGTTTTGACACCGACATTGGTGCTTTCATTGAGAGTTCCTCTGTGTCGTCACCGTTAGGCTTGATGGCTCCTTCGATAGCGATGCAGTCCAAGGTGAGACTTTTCTCCCCGGACAGATTTTTGTATTCGGCGGCTTCGCACTGCGGGCCAACTCGCATGGCCATTTGGAGCAGATCGAGAGTTACGCCCCTGGCCACCAGGTCAGGTTTGGAAGCTTAAACTACACGGCCGACATCCGCGGAGACTTGATCTTCGACGGATTCGAGCCCCTGCCGAGTGCGCCGCACGGTCACGATGATCATGATTTAGCTCTACCATCGGACAGTGTTCAGGAGATCGCACCGGCAACCGCTCCGACCCTCAATTCGGAGCCAATTGCGCCATCCATGGACGGGTGGATAGACCCCGCCACGGAGGACGTATTCTCAGCGGCGATCGAGCCGAGTATTGACCTATCAAATCCGAACCGCCTGCACCCGTGCCTATCAAATCCGACTGGGCGCCGATCATGGAGTTCACCTCCGCGGATATCTTTCAGCACTCGCCCTTCAGCGACATACTGAACTCATTAAGGTCTCTCTCCCTATCATGAGAGTCCTGGTCGAACTATGTTCGGCAGGATTGGGATGCGGATGACAAAGAAATTCGCCGCCCACCCACCACCCACTTAGTAGCCACTATCGACAATTTGACCAACATGCTCGACTTCGACTCCGAAGACATCGATGGTATGGACGACGATGCAGGAGACGAAGAGGAACCACTACCCACAGGGCACTGGACAGCCACCTCATCATATGATATATACATGGTGGACACACCCAAAGAAGGCAATGGCGACGAGACAGCGGAGGATGACCCCTCCAAGAAGCAACCCAAGCGCCGATGTCAGTGGCGCCGCTCTAAGTCTCGTCAAAGCAAAAGCGGTGACACCGGCACAGGAGATAATAGCACTCCGGACAGTGCCGAAGACGACAACAATCCCCTCCAGCAAGATTTAGAGTAGGAGAATGGAGAAGCCATCCCTCCCGAGAGAGCGGCATATGGAGAGGCGGAGGATGATAATTACATACCTCCCTCCGAAGACGAGGCAAGCATCGACGACGACGAATTTGTCGTGCCGGAGGATCCCGCCGAGCAAGAGCGCTTCAAGCGCCGGCTTATAGCCACAACAAATAGCCTTAAGAAAAAACAGCAATAGCTTCAAGCTGATCAAGATTTGCTAGCTGAAAGATGGACTGAAGTCCTTGCGGCCGATGAATATGAACTTGAACGCCCCTCCAAGAGTTACCCAAAGTGCAGGTTGCTACCCCGACTGGAGGAGTAAGCACTAAAACCTACATCTCCAGCATACGACGCCGCTGATCGGCCACCTCATGGCCGCGACAATACCGAGGATACGACAGTCAATGCCGAATTCAGAGGCTCTAAACCCGGTCAGCGGAAAAAGCCATTCAAAAGAAGCACTTCGGGCCCGTCCAGTTTGGACCGTATACTCGATCGCTCGTGCCAAATACATGGCACCCCCGACAAGCCAGCCAACCACACCAATAAGGAATTTTGGGTGTTCAAGCAGGCCGGCAAGTTAAACACCGAAAACAAAGATAAAGGGCTACATAGCGATGACGAGGAGGAGCCCCGGCAGCCGAACACCGGAGGGCAGAAGAGGTTCCCCCCACAAGTGCGGACGGTGAACATGATATACGCAACCCACATCCCTAAGAGGGAGCGGAAGCGTGCTTTAAGGGATGTATATGCGTTGGAGCCAGTCGCCCCAAAGTTCAACCCATGGTCCTCCTGTCCGATCACCTTCGATCGCAGGGACCATCCCACTAGTATCCGTCATGGCAGATTCGCTGCACTAGTCCTAGACCCAATCATCGACGGATTTCACCTCACTCGGGTCCTTATGGATGGCGGCAGCAGCCTGAACCTGCTTTATCAGGACACAGTGCGCAAAATGGGTATAGACCCCTCAAGGATCAAACCCACAAAAACGACCTTCAAAGGCGTCATACCAGGTGTAGAGGCCCATTGCACTGGCTCAGTCACACTGGAAGTGGTCTTCGGATCCCCGGATAACTTCTGAAGCGAGGAGTTAATCTTCGATATAGTCCCGTTCCGCAGCGGCTTTCATGCACTGCTCGGGCGAACCGCATTTGCGAGATTCAATGCGGTACCGCACTATGCATATCTCAAGCTCAAGATGCCAGGACCTCGGGGGGTCATCACAGTCAATGGAAACACAGAGCGCTCTCTCCACACGGAGGAGCACACTGCGGCCCTCGTAGCAGAAGCGCAAAGCAGCCTCTTAAGGCAATCCACCAATTCGGCGATTAAAGACCCAGACGCCTTCAAGCGAGCCCGGAGTAATCAACAACAAGACCACCTGGCATGTTCCGAGCTCGCATAGCAATGCGGCTCCCACCCCAGTCCCAGCCAAACGGCGAAATCCGTGCCACGTGTACATAATTACACATTGAAAATACCATGGGCACAGATGGGGGGGCACGACTGCGGCACGTCCCAAAACGCGGCTCAACCACACTAGGGGCTTCCCGCCTTATTATTTTTTCTCTCTTTCAGAACTTTACTCTCTGGAAACCCCGTCCGGCAGCATGATTGCCGGACACACGATACAACAACCAAGGAGGCAGAAAGCTACGTCGCATCATGGAATTCCCAGGTGGTCTCTGATAACGAGTGAAATACCTGCTTTAAATACCATTCCTCAGCTTGCCCTTGGAGGGGTCATGTCAAATAGTCCTACTTTTTTCTTATCGCACTACTCCTGCAGATATTATTTGATCCTCTATTCGACTTTTCTTTGTGAACACCAAACAGAGCATCAGGGGCTACTGTCTATGCGGTAATACTTTCCTATATTTTAAATACTTAGCTCAAACCCTGTTAGAAGGCTGGCACAGGCTTCAGTCAGTCCGCTCTTGGCAGACTGAACCTTCTTGATCACCGCTCTCATAATAGTGTGGTGCTCTTCGTCTTTGGAAGCGCTGCGAAGCGCTCCCAGCAGGTTGTCCGGTGCCTCTGGATGGACAGAGGTCACCGGCATGGGCGGCTTGCCCCTCTTGGAAGGGGCCGCCTGCCGGAGTCCGGAACCATTGGAGGTTCCGGCGCGGCGTTCGGCTGGGGGCCAAACTTGGAGCCCTTGGGAGTCTTGCTCCCTTCGCGCCTGGAGTCTGGAAGTTCACCTTGAGCCGCCGCCGGGACTATCTCCCCCCAGCTCGGTGCCCCTTGAGACAGTACCTCGACATCGTCCGTACGGCGAGGAGAGGAGGCGGTTGGAAGTGTATCACTATTCTGCTTCGACGCATCTTTTTGAATAAACAATGAATATCACTAGACTATTATCGCATTCTCTATTCTTCTTATATATATATATATGTTCATTCACAACATTCAGCACCCATATACTCTGGTACGGCCAATACGCCAGGGGCTTAAGCATACCCCATAATACGGCATGAGAAGTCTGAACACTTTCGACAGTGCGGCACCCCGAACTTATAGCATTATATGCATCAGCTCCGAATCATGTCTTGGGTCAATAGTTGGGTTTGCCCGGCTCCCATGTTTTGGTACCTTACGTTCCGCTATATCGGCTAAGGTAGCACTGGGAGAACAACTACGTTTGTGCCCCAGTTCATCTGGGATAAGCACCTCAGTAGAGAAAGCTAAAACTGACTGCCATGATAAGGCAAGAGCTGGTCGCTGTTCGAGAGGTCTCGAGTCCCTAAAGACTTATGCCGCTTAGGGCGAGGAGTCGGCTTTGTCCGGCTTAGGCGTGTATAGCGCCCCGAATTCGGCCTTCCGAATACTAGGGGCTTCGCCAAAATTTAAAATTGTAGACTTCTATGGCTAAGTGAGAGTGATAAAGCATTATAGTCCGATTGCCTTGTTTGTTGAGCTGAGCGCCTCCCTCGAAGGACCCAACAATGGGAAAAAGAGTGCTCAGATTTATCCCGAACACCCCAGCACTCGTGGCATGGGGGCAGAAGCCGACGACTGGCCATCTCTCAGATTTGATAAACAGCCACACAAAAGGTAATATTTTAAATTCAAACAAGTGTTGCATAGCGCATATGAACAAGTTTTCATAATACAGGATCACAGGAGCGAGCTCATTCAAATATTACATCCTTCGCACACTCGTCCGCCACAAGACGGGCACCCTTCAGGACACCCTCATAATACATTTCGGGGTGGCGATGCTCCTTGCCCTGTGGCGGCCCCTCCTTCACCAGCTTCTCAGCGTCCATCTTGGCCCAGTGCACCTTTGCACGGGCAAAAGCCCGGCGGGCACCTTCAATACAAACGGACCGCTTGATGACTTCCAGCCGTGGGCAGGCATCCACAAGCCGCCTCACAAGGCCGAAGTAGCTGTTGGGAAGGGAGTTGCCAAGCCACATCCAGACTATAAGGCCCTTCATGGCCTATTCGTCCGCCTTGTGCAGCTCGACCAATTGCTTCAGCTGGTCGCTCATAGGCATCGGGTGTTCGGTCACAGTATACTGAGACCAGAACAACTTCTCCGTCGAGCTTCCCTCCTCGGCCTGGTAATACTTCGCGGCATCCGACACGCTGTGGGGCAAATCTTCGAATGCTCCTGGAGAGCTCCGGACTCAGGTAAGTAACAAGTAATTTACTTTCACATGCTTGCTTTGCATATTGAATGCCTTACCCGCCGCTATCTTCCTCATCGCCTCAATCT
Organism: Triticum urartu; assembly: GCF_003073215.2. Classification (NCBI taxonomy): domain Eukaryota; kingdom Viridiplantae; phylum Streptophyta; class Magnoliopsida; order Poales; family Poaceae; genus Triticum; species Triticum urartu. The sequence goes on along the minus strand of NC_053022.1, from coordinate 443,609,239 downwards.
CCTGGAGGGCCTTTTGGGCTTCAGCCTTGGCATGCTTTGTGCTCTCGAGGGCCGCGGCAAGCTCGGACTCTCGCGTCTTTGAGTCAAGCTCCAAAGCCTCGTGCTTCTTCACGAGAGCCTGGAGCTCTTGCTGCACCTCGCCCACCCGTGCCTCTTGTTTTTCCCGCTCGGTGCGCTCCTTGGCCGCTTTGTTTTCGGCCTCGGACAGCTCTTGCTTTAGGGTCGCCACTTTGGTCATGGCCCCTGGCACATTCATGATGATCCTATCATTTTGCAACCACATCTTTTTTATATATACACATATATGGACAAGGCATTACTTACCTTTGTTCTCCTCGAGCTGCCTCTTGGCAAGACCGAGCTCTTTCTCGGACCGCTCGAGGTTCTGCCTCAGTGCAGCGACCTCCACAGTCAGTGCGGCAGAGGTCAGCAGTGAAGCCTGCATACGCATAAAGACATACTTATATTAGACTCCTGTAGATATTATTTGATCCTCTATTCGGCATTTCTTAGTGAACACCAAACAAAGCATCGGGGGATACTGTCTATGCAGTAATATTTTTCCTATATTTTAAATACTTACCTCAAAGCCTGTTAGAAGGCTGGCACAGGCTTCAGTCAGTCCGCTCTTGGCGGACTGAACCTTCTTGATCACCGCACTCATAATAGAACGGTGCTCTTCGTCGATGGAAGCGTCGCGAAGCGCTCCCAGCAGTTCCTCCGGTGCCTCTAGATGGACAGAGGTCACTGGCACAGACGGCTTGCCCCTCTTGGAAGAGGGCCGCCTGCTTGAGTCCAGAACCACTGGAGGTTCCGGCGCGGTGTCCGGCTGAGGGCCGAACTTGGAGCCCCTGGGAGCCTTGCTCCCTTTGCTCCTGGAGTTCGGAAGGTCGCCTTGAGGCGCCTCCGGGACTGTCTCCCCCCGGCTCGGTGCCCCTTGAGACAGTACCTCGGCATTGTCCGTAGGGCAAGGAGAGGAGGCGGTTGGAAGTGTATCACTATTCATGTCCAACGAGTCCAAGGAACCGTCCGACGATGATACGTCGATATGGGCTTGGGGCGGACTGCATAATCATATTCGACGTTAGGAGAAGCAGTGCAACAAAAGTATGCTATGAGTTACTCTGGTATCCGAATACTTATGACTTCGCCAAGGGCTTGGCCCTGAGCAGCCACTCGTCTTCGCCGTCGGCGGCGGTGGTGGAACAGTCCGGAAGGAGAGTCCTTCCCTTCTTGGACCCTTCGGCCTCCCCGGTTGGGGCGGCCTTCCTTTTCTTGTCTCCCCTGGCTGGAGGGGGAGAATCTTCATCTTCCTCCTCCTTTTTTTCACAGGAGGAGTGCGCCTCGGAGTTATCAGATGATGAGTCCGATACCACCTGGCGCTGGGAACTCTACCAGGTTCCCTTGGCCTTCTTCTTGGTCTTCTCCGGCACCTCATAAGGAGTCGAAGTCCGCATCTCCATCAGGAGAGCGTCCGCAGGGTCTTCGGGCAGAGGGGCCGGAGTGTTAATCTGCTCCGATGTCTCCACCCAGTCCTGTCAAAGGCATGGGAGCTCAGACCCCACACATGGTTAAGCTATGGGAAATAAATATCCTACCAGATGTACAGAACTTACCGGATTCGCAGGGCGCTTCGCGCTTAGCCCGCGGTCCTCGGTAAGAGAAGGAGGGACCTTGGCGCCCTTGAACAGCACCTTCCAGACGTCCTTATGCATCGTGTCGAAGAGCTTGCTTAGAGTCTGGTGCTGGGCCGGGTCGAACTCCCATAAGTTGAAAGCCCGTTATTGACACGGGAGGATCCGGCGGAAGAGCATGACCTGGACTATGTTAACAAGCTTAAGTTTCTTGCTTGTCATGTTCCGGATACACTTCTGGAGTCCGCCCAGCTCCACCGATGAGCCCCAGGACAGGCCCTTCTCCTTCCAAGAAGTGAGCTGCGTGGGGATTTCGGATCGAAACTCGAGGGCCGCCACCCAGTTGGCATCACGCGGCTCGGTGATGTAGAACCACCCCGATTGCCACCCCTTTATGGTATCCATGAAGGAGCCCTCGAGCCATGTAATGTTGGGCATTTTACCCACCATGGCTCCGCCACATTCCACTTGTTGGCCGCCTACTACCTTCGGCTTGATATTGAAGGTCTTCAGCCATAGGCCGAAGTGGGGCCGGATGCGGAGGAAAGCCTCGCACACAAGGATGAACACCGAGATGTTGAGGATGAAATTCGGGTACAGATCATGAAAGTCCAGCCCATAATAGAACATGAGGCCGCGGACGAATGGATGGAGGGGAAACCCCATTCCGCAGACGAAGTGGGTGAGGAAAACCACCCTTTCGTGTGGTTCTGGGGTAAGGATGATCTTCCCCGCGGCTGGCAGCCGGTGCGCGATATCTGCAGCTAAGTATCCGGCCCCACGTAGTTTTTTGATGTGTCCCTCCATGACAGAGTAGACCATCCACTTACCTCCCGCTCCGGACATGTTTGGGGAGAGTTGAGGAGAAGGATGTGGACTTGGGCGCTGGAGCTCGAGTGTGCGAAAATGGATGAGCTAGGAGGAAGAAGGCGTGGGTAGAAAAAGGTGAAACCTTATCCCTTTATAAGGGCGGATGAAACTATGCTCCCCCACCAGCCTGGTAAAACTCGCTTATCCCCCAAGCGCCATAATTGATGGCGCGGTTGGGTTACCCACGTCCGTATTGATGAGAATCCCGTGATAAGGGGAACACGATCTCTGCTTTGACAAGATGTGTCAAGAAACCGCCTAACGTTATGTGCGGGGATAGTTAAAGGAAAAATGATTCAAATAATTACCGGGCCGTGGCATGATGTCATGCTACCAAAATGTGTCAGCAGATTAGATTTGTCGAAATATTATTCTCTCTACGGTGGTATGTGGAACTTATTTTGCAGGGTCGGACACTATCCTTGTATTCAAACTCTTCCGTGGTGTATTCGGAGGAAGAACCCGCCTTGCAATGCCGAAGACAACACTGCGCGCCACACTCATCGTCATTGAACCCTCCTTGCTACTAAGGGAGTCCTGGATTAAGGGGTCTCCGGACAGCCGGACTATATCCTTTGGCCGGACTGTTGGACTATGAAGATACGAGATTGAAGACTTCGTCCCGTGTCCGGATGGGACTCTACTTGGCATGGAAGGCAAGCTAGGCAATAAGGATATGCATATCTCCTCCTTTGTAACCGACCTTGTGTAACCCTAGCCTCCTCCGGTGTCTATATAAACCGGAGGGTCTTAGTCCATAGGACAACATACAATCATACCATAGGCTAGCTTCTAGGGTTTAGCCTCTCTGATCTCATGGTAGATCAACTCTTGTACTACTCATATTATCAAGAATAATCAAGCAGGACCTAGGGTTTTACCTCCATCAAGAGGGCCCGAACCTAGGTAAAACATCGTGTCCCCTGCCTCCTGTTACCATCCGCCTTAGACGCACATTTCGGCACCCCCTACACGAGATCCGCCAATTTTGACACCGACAGGGGGGAGCAGGCGAGGTGGATCTGGGAGCAGGAGAGGAATCGAGGGGATGAGGGGGAGTACTTATCCTCTCCCCGACGGCACCGGCGAGGTGGTCGGGGGCGACCCCTCCCCTGTAGCGACGCGGCCGGTGGAACAGGGGAGGTGGGCGTAGGCGCTGGTGGGCCGGTGGTGGCCAGCCCAGGGGGGATAGGGGCCGGATGGCCCAGTTGGCCTGGGGTTTTATTTTTACTTATTTTTTATTTTTTTAATTAAACAACTAGCCCATGTTTTATTATTTTTATAGCATTTAAACACATTATAAAAATGTGGTTTCAACATGACAAATATCCAGGGATTATTTGCCACACCTCAAACATTTTAGTTTTCATGTTTGACAGAATTTGAATTTTGACTTTAAACTTGGTTTTGAATTTGACTTTGAACTAAGATTTGGATCAAGCGAGGATTAGTAACAGTAATCATGGTGATGTAGCATCATTAGCTGAGGATTATTGTAGCTTAATTATCCGGGTGTCGCACATTTTTATGCATTAACTGAGTTTTCAATGCATTTTATGTGCATAATTCAAATTTGAACTACATGCACATGCTCCAATGCATATAAATTGGTTTTTAAATTCTAGTAAATTCAAATTTGAACTACATGCACATGCTCCAATGGTTTTCAAATTCTAGTAAATTCAAAATTATGTTAACCATTCATGTGACGCCACGTGTCTTGGTTTTAATGGCTGTAGGAGGTGCCGTGCGGATAGCTGCTTGACCTTGACTGAACGGCAGGCATGCGAGCATCGTCCGGTGCGCAGGCTGACCGAGAGGCGTGCAAGCTGTCCTCGAGTGTGCAGGCTCATCGCGAAGCGTGCGTGATGTGCGCTATGCATGCTCACTGGGAAGCAAGCCCTTTGATTTCCATGGTCGCCCGCCTTGCCCGCTGATATGTCTCTGTCATATCTACTTTTCCAAACACTTTTTCCCTTGTTTTGGACTCTAACTTGCATGATTTGAATGGAACTCACCCAGACTATTGACGCTGTTTTCAGCAGAATTGCCATGGTGTTATTTTTATGCAAAAATAAAAGTTCTTGGAATGACTTGAAAATCAACGGAGATTATTTTTGGAATATATAAAAAATACTGGCAAAAGAATCAAGGCCAGGGGGGCCACACCCTGTCCACGAGGGTGGGGGCGCTCCTACCCCCTGGGCGCGCCCCCTGCCTCGTGGGCCCCCTGGTGCTCCACCGACCTCAACTCCAACTCCATATATTCGTGTTCGGGAGAAAAAAAATCAGGGAGAAGGATTCATCGTGTTTTACGATACGGAGCCGCCGCCAAGCCCCAATCTCTCTCGGGAGGGCTGATCTGGAGTCCGTTCGGGGCACCGGAGAGGGGAATCCGTCGCCATCGTCATCAGCAACCTTCCTCCATCACCAATTTCATGATGCTCACCGCTGTGCGTGAGTAATTCCATCGTAGGCTTGCTGGACGGTGATGGGTTGGATGAGATTTATCATGTAATCGAGTTAGTTTTGTTAGGGTTTGATCCCTAGTATCCACTATGTTCTGAGATTGATGTTGCTATGACTTTGCTATGCTTAATGCTTTTCACTAGGGTCCGAGTGCCAGATTTCAGATATGAACCTATCATGTTTTCATGAATATATGTGAGTTCTTGATACTATCTTGCAAGTCTATAGTCACCTATTATGTGTTATGATCTGTTAACCCCGAAGTGACAATAATCGGGATACTTACTGGTGATGGCCGTAGTTTGAGGAGTTCATGTATTCACTATGTGTTAATGCTTTGGTCCGGTACTCTATTAAAAGGAGGCATTAATATCCCTTAGTTTCCAATAGGACCCCGCTGCCACGGGAGGGTAGGACAAAAGATGTCATGCAAGTTCTTTTCCATAGGCACGTATGACTATATTCGGAATACATGCCTACATTACATTGATGAACTGGAGCTAGTTCTGTGTCACCCTATGTTATAACTGTTGCATGATTGATAGCATCCGACATAATTATCCATCACTGATCCATTGCCTATGAGCTTTTCATATATTGTTCTTCACTTATTAACTTTTCCGTTGCTACTGTTACAATCACTATAAAACCAAAACTACTACCGTTACTTTTACCACTGTTGCCACTACTATCATATTACTTTGCTACTAAACACTTTGGTGTAGATATTAAGTTTCCAGGTGTGGTTGAATTGACAACTCAGCTGCTAATACTTGAGAATATTCTTTGGCTCCCCTTGTGTTGAATCAATAAATTTGGGTTGAATACTCTACCCTTGAAAACGGTTGTGATCCCCAATACTTGTGGGTTATCAAGACTATTTTCTAGCGCCCTTGCCGGGGGGCATAGCTCTATTCTTTGAGTCACTTGGGATTTATATCTGCTAGTCACTATGAAGAACTTGAAAGATCAAAGAACCAAGATTTTTCCCTCAACTATGAGGGGAGGTAAGGAATTGCCATCTAGCTCTGCACTTGATTCACCTATCATATTGGGTAAGATTTGCATCTTTCATATTGGGTATGTTGCCATTTGTGAAACTGGACAGATTTACATTTGTTGATCTAGTAACATTGCCATTTGTCAATCCTTGTAACACTGCGATTTGTCAAAATATGCAGCTAGAAATCATTAGCACTATGTAATTTTTGCAACTAAAATTCAGTAATTAAGAATAGATTTCATTCATACATTAAGCAGTCATTCTTAATTTATACAAACAGTTCATGTTGATGCTCAACCTAGCAATAACAATGATGTAGAGATTGAACCTGTTGTTGATCTTGATAACCCACAATCAAAGAATCAACGTTATGATAAGAGAGACTTCGTTGCTAGGAAGCACGGTAAAGAAAGAGAACCATGGGTTCAGAAACTCATGCCTTTTCCTCCTAAATCATCCAAGAAAAAGGATGATGAGGATTTCGAGCGCTTTGCTGAAATGATTAGACCTATCTTTTTGCGTATGTGTTTGACTCATATGCTTAAAATGAATCCTTATGCTAAGTATATGAAAGATATTGTTACAAATAAAAGAAAGATGCCGGAAGCTGAAATTTCCACCATGCTTGCCAATTATACTTTTAAAGGTGGAATACCAAAGAAACTAGGAGATCCAGGAGTAACAACTATACCAAGCTCCATTAAAAGAAACTATGTTAAAACTGCTTTATGTGATCTTGGAGCCGGTGTTAATGTTATGCCTCTCTCTTTATATCGTAGACTTGATTTGAATAAGTTGACACCTACTGAAATATCTTTGCAGATGGCCGATAAATCAACTGTTATACCTGTCGGTATTTGTGAGGATGTGCCTGGTGTGGTTGCAAATGTTACTATTTTAACGGACTTTGTTATTCTTGATATTCCTGAGGACGATAATATGTCGATTATCCTTGGTAGACCTTTTTTGAATACTGCAGGGCCTGTTATTGATTGCAACAAAGACAATGTCACTTTTCATGTTAATGGTAATGAGCATACGGTACATTTTCGAGGAAACAACCTCAAGTCCACAGTATCAATTCTATTGGAAAAATTTCAACTATTACTATTGGAGGTTTTGAATTCCCTCTTCCTACTGTCAAGAAGAAATATGGCATTCTTATTGTTGGGGACATGCATATCCCCGTTGAGGTAACCTAGTGTTTTTCGAAAATTCTCCGGTTTCATGTTATCCGGAAAGAGTTTGTTAACAAGACTTGAGCAACCTTTGTTAGTGGATTCCTTTTGATGAGCACGAGATGGATGAAGTTAGAAAGCACAACTCTCTGTACCCTCCTTTTACTTTTTGTTATTCAGACTAAATAAAGCAAAAATAGTATTTTCTGTCTGTTTTCTGAATTATCCTTGCAATAAAAATACCCCGAAAATAAAAGTTCTACAAACATCCTGAAAATGAAATATGATTTTTTGTAGAATATCTAAGAATTTCTGGCACTGAGGACACACCAGGGGCCCACCATTTGGCCACGAGGGCATAGGGCGCGCCCACCCCCCTGGGGCACGCCCCCTGCCTCATGGGCCCCACGTGGACCCCCTCCACTTATTCCAGCACCCACTCACTTTGTCTTCCTCTAGAAAAAAAATCCTCCCATAGCTCAAACCCGTGTACTAGCTCATCTTGCTGCCATTTTCGATCTCTTTGCTCAAAGCTCCATTCACAAAACTGTTTTGGGGGATTGTTCTTCGGTATGTGACTCCTCCAATGGTCCAATTAGTTTTTGTTCTAGTGCTTTATTTATTGCAAATTCGTGTTGCTTAGGTGACCCTGTTCTTGAGCTTGCATGTCAAATTTATATGGTCCAAAGTAGGTTCAATGCATGATATAGTCTCTAGGCACTTGTGGGAGTAGTTGCTATCAATCTTGTTTAGTTTGGTTCACTTTTATTTTGAGTCACTAAAAATTTCAGAAATTTTCAGAGGGATAAAATGTTGAAGAGATTGTTAAGAGGCTCCTCAAGCCGGGGTTCGAAGGGAAAAGAGAATGAAGAGAATGAAAAGCCCAAGTACAACCTTCCTCGCACCGCGGAGGTTCGGTCGTGCGAATGGCCTTGTGGTGCGTTCTTGAGAGCCGCCAGAATTTACGATGACTTCTATTACTTGGATGAGAATGCAGGCCTCCCGGACTTCCTCCACGACCAGCGCGAATAGTATCTCCTACTCACTAATATTTTTATGCAAAAAATTTTATTTCCATGCTAAGAAATCACCACCTTCAGTGGAGTTTCACTTATATGATGAGGTTAAGGAGATGTCCCTCCATGATTTTTGTCGGGTCTGCAAGATACCCTTTGTGGGCAGCATCGAGGAACCACTTCGTATTGATGTGGATGGATTTATTGATAGAATTCCTGTAGGGAAAACGAGGAAAGTTTCTGATGCAAGAATTACTAGTATACATTTTCTGTTCTACGTTACTTTGCGATATTTGCTAGTAGATGCTTAATTGGTCGCGGGAACAGTGGAAATCTTAGTGCTCCCAATCTTGTCATTTTGCGGCATGCTTTGTTTCGTGATACAACTTTCAGCTTAGGCGCTATTGTTGCTAAACGATTAAGTATGAACCGTACAAAGGGCCCCATCTTCGGAGGCATCTTTGCTTCATGCCTTGCTAAACACTTTGAGATACCTATTAGGCATTATGAGAAAGAGGAAAAGTTGTTGCCCCCTAATTTTCTAGATTCTAAGAGTATGGTAGCACATGAATTTATTGTTAAAAATAAGAAGAAGATGCTTAAGTATAATTTGATATTTTATAAAACTCACTATGAGACTATTACCTTGCCTGCACCCTCTTTGTTTAACATAGTTGCAGGCACGTAGCTCATCTTGCCCGAGGCCATTTATGCATACTAGAGGCTGACACAAGTCCCAGAGCCTGAGCCTAAGCCATCACTTGACCCTTATCGACAGTCTGTTTATTAGTGGGATCCGGAGGAGATCGCCAACCAATGGCACCCTGAGGACCCTTCTGAATACACCGGGGAGAGTAGCTTCGATCCATGGGCATAGACCAACTTAGGCCAAAAGCCTAAGCTTGGGGGAGTACGTATTTCCCACCGACATTACATTCATATTCACACACTCATGCTAGTTGCCGGTCCTCATACTTTTTCATTGTACTATCCATGCTAGTTTATTTTCTTTTCTAAGCCTTCTTCTTGTATGTTTGAAAAACCTTAAGAAAAACCAAAAAAATTAGTTGTAGATTTTAGCTAGTTTAGTTCCCATGCCTGTAGTAGTAGTAATTAAAAGAAAACCCAAAAAATATTTCTCGTTCTTCTTTTGCTTGTTGGGAGCTTTCCCGTTTAAATAGTTTTACTTCTTTTCTTTTCTTTGGGGGTTGAGAGGAGAAGACAATGATGAAAATGTTGAGTGGCTCTCATATGCATTATTGTTGATTTAACCAAGAGCCATATTACCTTGTCTTCTCCCTTGTATTAAATGCTTGCAGATTCCAGCTTAGTCCAATGCATGTGCACTATTATTATTATCCACACTGTTTGGTCGTGCGAGTGAAAGGCAATAATGACGATATATGATGGACTGATTGAGATGAGAGAAGCTGGTATGAACTCGACCTATCTTGTTTTTGTAACTATGATTAGTTCATTGTTCCTGATTCAGCCTATTATGAATGAAACATGTTTGCAATGACAATTAGAGATTATAGTTGCTCATGCCATGCTTAATTAGCTAGGAGTTTATAATGGTCTATCTTGCGTGCCAACATGCTATTAAAATGGTTGTGATGTGGTATGATAGGGTGGTATCCTCCTTTGAACGATTCGAGTGGCTTGACTTGGCACATGTTCACGCATGTAGTTGAAACAAAATCAACATAGCCTCCATGATATTTATGTTCATGGTGATTTATATCCTACTCATGCTTGCACTCATTGTTGATTAATCTTAATGCATGTTCATGACTATTGTCGCTCTCTAGTTGGTCACTTCTGAGTCTCTTTCTAGCCTTCACTTGTACTAAGCGGGAATACTGCTTGTGCATCCACTTCCATAAACCCCAAAGTTAATCCATATGAGTCCACCATACCTTCCTATATGCGGTATTTACCTGTAGTTCCAAGTAAATTTGTATGTGCCAAACTCTAAACCTTCAAATGAAATTATGTTTTGTATGCTCGAATAGCTCATGTATCAACTAGGCTGTCTATATCTTCCATGCTAGGTGGGTTATTCTCACGATGAGTGGACTCCGCTCATCATTCATGAGAAAATGGCCGGTAACCACTGGCTATAACTTTTTAAATATAACTCTGTTTGATGATTCTTTTTTGTTGTTTCCCAAATTCCATCTAGTTTATTTCCATATTTATTTGAAAATTTTCCAAACAACTTTTTTGTACTGTTTTGAAACTATGTGTTAATTTAAATTTTCTTAAAATAGGATTTTGAAGAAGGAAGCAACTTTCAAAAAGTGCACCCCCACTTGCATACTCTTGAAGGCAAGCATTCTGAACCCTCATAATATTTTTTGTTGTGTGTCGTTCGATGATAATACGACACCACCTTGACATGAAGTGTTCGGTATTTTATGTGGTGTTATGATCATATTCATGAGTGCATAATGATGATTCCTTGCTGTTGGAATTTGATATGCTTCTGATAGTAATCACCCTCGTATGCCTTTCATGCCTATCGGGAGGAATCCGGGAAAGTCTCTGTCTTGGGTAGACACGAACTTGTCTCTAATAATTCATTGAGACGATTATGTCTGGTAAGGCATGGTGAGGTATGATGAGTGGTGATTCTGTTTGTTGGTGTGAAATATATTTGTTATACTAATCCTGCAGGGAATGCCTTAATCTCCTGAGTCGACCGTAGATCGAGTCTTGTTCCAGTAACCCCCATACTTGGTTCGTACTACCACTTGTCCCTGCCATATGTAGGGTACGGTTCAGTAAGTTGTCAACCCCTTCCTAGCACACACGTAGAGGCCATGGTGGAAGATACCGGCTGCATCCGGTAGACATGCCACCTGGTCCGGGGGCATGGGTGTTTCCGGTTGGAGCCGAGGGGGTAGCTCCCCTAGTTTGCGCGCATTATAAATTTTGTGATCCCATGCTAGTCGTGGTTGTAGCCTCCCCACTTAGAGTTTCGCTTAATGGGTGTCGTGGGTGATTCCAGACACCGGTAAGTTAGGCTGGTGTGTGCGGTCAGGTGTGTTTTCAATTAAAAGACCGTAGACGGAATTAGCCCCGATGGACTAAAGGAATCCGTTACTCGTGGGTAAAGAGTACACCCTCTGCAGAGATTATATCTATTCGAATAGCCGTGTCCATGGTTAAGGACTACAGGCTGGGATGGGTCAAGTGTCGGTCTTCGGAGGAAAAATTGCTAAACCAGAACATTGATCATGACTTGGGACATATGATGATTATGATTATTATTACTATAGCCTAACCATTGGTATTAATTGAATTATTGAGTATCCCTGGGACGGTTCTACCTCCTGGATATTCATTGTGATTATCCTCTTATAAGCCCTTTATGTGGTGTCGCTCAGACGCCCGACTGTGGCATGCTTGCTATTTAAATTACTTATAAGCCCTTTATGTGGTGTCGCTCAGACGCCCGACTGTGGCATGCTTGTTATTTAAATTACTTATAAGCCCTTTATGTGGTGTCGCACAGACGCCCGACTGTGGCATGCTTGTTATTTATTTTATTTGTAAGCCCTTTATGTGGTGTCGCTCAGACGCCCAGCTGAGGCATGCTTTACATTATTATCATTTCAAGGCGTCGCTTTAGACACCCGATCGGTGCATTCTAATTCTACTCTCTGATTGCATATTCATGCTTGACATGAATAACCTGCTTGCGTGCATCATGGATTTTTATTTCGTGACTGACGTTGTGATCATGGAATATTTCAGAGCATGATTATCATTTGTTATATTATACCTGAGTTCATAATGTTTGCGAGTACATTCAAATTACTCACTGGCTTGTCCCTGGCTATTGTCTTGGCCATATTTCTTGCATGGAGAGGAGCGTTGCGATGAAAGCCCCGGAACCTACGCAATGGTGATAGCAGCCTCGCGAAGATAGTAGTTATCCAGGTTAGCTGTTCCTGTGGGAAATGGAGTCCCATAGACAGTGATGAACCACAAACCGCTTCCGCCATCAGCCACTAGAAACCTTGTGTTGTACTCATAGACCAGAATGGTCTTGTACTACATACTTTGTATTTTGCTTGGAATTTCTATGAGCTGAGGCTGCTCAACAATTTATTACAAGCACGCCGATATTATATATAAAGGAGAATATGACACAAAGGGTATGGTGGCATAACTACTGACTCATAATAAAAGTGGTGGTGGATATGTCACAGTAAAGTGGGTGACATGACTCCAAAATCTTACAGCTCATCAAGTGCCGGAGCGAGGCTCGATGATTTTATTAGGGCAGCGGAAGCGTATATAATACAAGTGACCAACTCCAGGATCGCACGGGACTGACTGGGACTCCTCTAGGCGTCGGACTCGCTATCATACTCTTCATCCATAAGATCGCCTTCGTCAACATCTGGCCAAATCAACAAGCCAGGTGAGTACTTTGAATGTACTCGCAAGACAGTTTGGACATAAGATATAACGAATGCAAACATGATGCACATGAGCAGACTAGTAATGCGCACTCAGATAATAAATTTGCACTGCATGTTAAATAAAAAGGAAGTCAGGCGGTAGTCCTCCCGAAATCCCAATAAAATAGTTGAAGAGCGATCGGGTGTCTGAAGCGATGCATCGAAAGGAAAAATAACTTAACATGCCGTAGTCGGGCGTCAGGGAGACACCACATAAAGGGCTTATATTGAAACGTAAATGATAGTACGTGCCACAGTCGGACGTCTAAGCGACATCTCGAAAAGGGCTTACAATGAAAGTAAATAACAAGGATGCCGCAATCGGACGTCTGAGCGACATCACATAAAGGTCTTATATCAAAAGGAAATAACAAGAATGCCATAGTCGGACATCTAAGCGACATCACATAAAGGGCTTACATCAAAATAAATAACAAGAATGCCATAGTCGGACATCTAAGCGACATCACATAAAGGGCTTATATCAAAGTAAATAACAAGAATGCCACAGTCGGACGTCTAAGCAACATCACATAAAGGGCTTATATCAAAGTAAATAACAAGAATGCCACAGTGGGAAGTCTGAGCGACATCACATAAAGGGCTTATATCTCATCATTCGAATTCAAGTAGCTCATGAAGGTAACATCATTCCACGGGATACTCGGTACATGATAATAAACTGGTTAGTCCATCCACAGGAATAACATTCGGCCGGGTTTACCACTCTCAGTTTCATGCTTATTCTCTGGAGACTATCACTGAGACTAACACTGAGACTGATACTGATATTGACACTAATATGTTGATCAAAGTCCTTGACCATGGACATGGTTACTCGAATGGTTTTGACTCTGCAGAGTTTGTACTCTTTAACCACAGCCAACGGTTTTCAGTAGTCACAAAGGACTTGTTCCGTTTACGGTATTTTAGGAGAAACACATCTAACCTGTACACACCCATTCCACATTCCGCTGACAGGAATCACCCTAGGCAACGTTCAAGAAAAACTCTAAGACGGGGAGGCTACAACCTCGAATAGCATGGGATCAAATTTATATCACGCGCTCTAAGGGGTGCCCCCCTCTCGGTCCCAACCGGAAACACCCATGCCCCCTGACCGGATGACGGGCTTTAATCCAGGGCCATGGAACCCTCATCACGGCCCCTCTATTTGGTGTGTACAAGGAAAGAGGTTTGCAACTTACTAAACCGTATTCTTTGCAGAAAACATGTGGTAGCATGGAAGGGGACGAATGGGAACAAGACTTGATCCACGTTAATACTGGAGTTAAACAGTTGATATAAAACTGGCATGATTCAACAATACTAGCTTGCAACCTATCATGCCACCACATGATCAGGTTATCTCACCATCATATGAACACATCGAATTTCGAAGCTCACATGCAGCTTGCTTGCATGAAATATAACATTCACAAATGCTTATAAACATGTCATGAGAAAACCACTTAAGCAATCATGAAAAACACTCATCATATCAAAGGTTTAAACATGCTTTCCTGGTTCGGAGTAGTCGGAGTCTAGCTCGGTGAAGTTTGCGGCTCCGTCACCTCCTTCGGTATCTACGTTATAAAAGAAATCGGATACTAACGTAAATACCGTGCGTGCATAAAAATTGTTCCAAGTATTTTTCAAATAAATATGATAAAAAACTAGATAGGAAAATAAAGATGACAGAAAAATAATCAACTCAAAATCATCTTCTGTTTAAAAGTAATTAAGGTTTTAGTCCAGGGACTAATCTGTGATGAAACAGAAACTTTCCAGGGGCTAGCTTAAAAAAACAGAAAACGTTTCTATGGAAATACGCCAACCAAAAGGGAAAACGTACTTTGCCCGAAGGCGCTTTCAGAAAACGTTTTGAATAAAAAAGGAGAGGCTGACGAGGGGGTCCCGCATGTCAGGTTTAAAATCCCACCGCCGGCCGAAGCAAACGATGATCGCCGGCGCGCCCTGTGCCCTCATGGCCAAATGGTGGGCCCCTGGTGTGTCCTCAGTGCCAGAAATTCTTAAATATTCTACAAAAAAATCATATTTCATTTTCAGGACGTTTGGAGAACTTTTATTTTCAGGGTATTTTTATTGCAAGGATAATTCAGAAAATAGACAGAAAATACTATTTTTGCTTTATTTAATCTGAATAACAGAAAGTAAAAGGAGGGTACAGAGAGTTGTGCTTTCTAACTTCATCCATCTCATGCTCATCAAAAGGAATCCACTAACAAAGGTTGATCAAGTCTTGTTAACAAACTCTTTTCAAATAACATGAAACCGGAGATTTTCCAATAACACTAGGTTACCACAATGGGGATATGCATGTCCCCAACAATAAGAATATCATATTTCTTCTTGACAGTAGGAAGAGGGAATTCAAAACCACCAATAGTAATCATTGAAATTTTTCCAATAGAATTGATACTGTGGACTAGAGGTTGTTTCCTCGAAAAGTGTACCGTATGCTCATTACCATTAACATGAAAAGTGACATTGCCTTTGTTGCAATCAATAACAGCCCCTACAGTATTCAAAAAGGGTCTACCAAGGATAATTGACATACTATCGTCCTCGGGAATATCAAGAATAACAAAGTCCGTTAAAATAGTAACATTTGCAACCACGACAGGCACATCCTCACAAATACCGACAGGTATAGCAGTTGATTTATCGGCCATTTGTAAAGATATTTCAGTAGGTGTCAACTTATTCAAATCAAGTCTACGATATAAAGAGAGGCATAACACTAACACTGGCTCCAAGATCACATAAAGCAGTTTTAACATAGTTTCTTTTAATGGAGCATGGTATAATTGGTACTCCTGGATCTCCTAGTTTCTTTGGTATTCCACCTTTAAAAGTATAATTGGCAAGCATGGTGGAAATTTCAGCTTCTAATATCTTTCTTTTATTTGTAACAATATCTTTCATATACTTAGCATAAGGATTCATTTAAGCATATCAGTCAAATGCATACGCAAAAAGACAGGTCTAATCATTTCAGCAAAGCGCTCGAAATCCTCATCATCCTTTTTCTTGGATGGTTTAGGATGAAAAGGCATGGGTTTCTGAACCCATGGTTCTCTTTCTTTACCGTGCTTCCTAGCAACGAAGTCTCTCTTATCATAACGTTGATTCTTTGATTGTGGGTTATCAAGATCAACAACAGGTTCAATCTCTACATCATTGTTATTGCTAGGTTGAGCATCAACATGAACATCATCATTATCACTAGGTTCATGTTCATTACCAGATTGTGTTTCAGCATCAGAAATAGAAATATCATTGGGATTCTCAGGTGTGTCAACAACAGGTTCACTAGAAGCATGCAAAGTCCTATCATTTTTCTTTTTCTTCTTCTTAGAAGGACTAGGTGCATCAACATTAGTTCTCTGAGAATCTTTCTCAACTCTCTTAGGGTGTTCCTCTGGATACAAAGGTTCCTGAGTCATTCTACCCCCTCTAGTCATAACTCTAACAGCATTATCATTTTTCTTATTATTTAATTCATTGAGCAAATCATCGTGTGCTTTAAGCACTTGTTCTACCTGAGTGATAACCATAGAAGCATGTTTACTAATAAGTTTAAGGTCGCCTTTAACTCTAGACATATAATCACTCAAGTGTTCAACCGTATAAGCATTACGTTTCAATTGTCTACCAACATAAGCATTGAAGTTTTCTTGTTTAACAATAAAATTATCAAACTCATCCAAGCATTGGCTAGTAGAGTTATTACGAGGAATATCACCTTCATCAAATCTATAGAGAGAATTTACCTTTACTACCTGTGTCGGGTTATTAAGACCATGTATTTCTTCAATAGGTAGTAAATTCTTAACATCTTCAGCTTTAATACCCTTTTCTTTCATAGATTTTCTTTGCCTCTTGCATATATTCAGGACCAAGAAATAGAATACCCCTTTTCTTTGGAGTTGGCTTAAGAGTTGGTTCGGGAAGTGTCCAATCATTATCATTACTCAATATATTATTTAATAGCAATCCAGCTTGCTCAACAGTTCTTTCCCTGAAAACACAACCAGCACAACCATCCAGGTGGTCTCTGGAAGCATCGGCTAGTCCATTATAAAAGATATCAAGTATTTCATTTTTCTTGAGAGGATGATCAGGCAAAGCATTAAGTAATCGGAGAAGCCTCCCCCAAGCTTGTGGGAGACTCTCTTCTTCAATTTGCACAAAATTTTATATTTCCCTTAAGGCAGCTTGTTTCTTATGAGCGGGGAAATATTTAGCAGAGAAGTAATAAATCATATCCTGGGGACTACGCACACAACCAAGAGCAACAGAATTAAACCATGTTTTAGCATCACCCTTTAATGAGAACGGAAATAACTTAAGGATATAGCAGTAACGAATTTTTTCCTCATGAGTGAATAGGGTGTCTATATCATTCAATTTAGTAAGATGTGCCACAATAGTTTTAGATTCATAGCCATAAAAAGGATCAGATTCAACCAAAGTAATTAACTCAGGATCGATAGAGAAATCATAATCCTTATCAGAAATACAGATAGGTGAAGTAGCAAAAGCAGGGTCATATTTCGTTCTAGCATTCAAAGACTTTTCTTTCAGCTTAGCTAACAGTTTCTTAAGATCATATCTATCTTTGCAAGAAAAAGGGTCTCTAGCAGTTTCTTCATCCATAACATAACCCTCAGGCACATCAAGAAATTCATATCTAGGGGGAGAATCTTCATCATCACTTTCATCAATATTATATGTTCCAATAATTTCATTCTCTCTAACCCTAGCAAGTTGTTCATCAAGAAATTCACCTAATGGCACAGTATTATCAAGCATAGAAGTAGTTTCATCATAAGCATCATGCATAGCAGAAGTGGCATCATCAATAACATGCGACATATCAGAATCAATAACAGGTGTAGGTGTCGCAAATTTACTCATAACACAAGGTGAATCAAGTGCAGAGCTACATGGCAGTTCCTTACCTCCCCTTGTAGTTGAGGGAAAAATCTTGGTTATTTCATCTTTCAAGTTCCTCATAGTGATCAACAGATATAAATCCCAAGTGACTCAAAGGATAGAGCTATGCTCCCCGGCAACAGCGCCAGAAAATAGTCTTGAGAACCCACAAGTATAGGGGATCGCAATAGTTTTTGAGGGTAGAGTATTCAACCCAAATTTATTGATTCGACACAAGGGGAGCCAAAGGATATTCTCAAGTATTAGCAGTTGAGTTGTCAATTCAACCACACCTGAAAGACTTAATATCTGTAGCAAAGTATTTAGTAGCAAAGTAGTATGGAAGTAGCGGTAACGGTAGCAAAAGTAACAGTAGCAGTTTTGTAGCAATCGTAACAATGGCATCGGAAAAATAACTAAACAAAGATCAATATGTGAAAAGCTCGTAGGCAATGGATCAATGATGGATAATTATGTCGGATGTGATTCCTCGTGCAATAGTTATAACATAGGGTGACACAGAACTAGCTCCAATTCATCAATGTAATGTAGGCATGTATTCCGAATATAGTCATACATGCTTATGAAAAAGAACTTGCATGACATATTTTGTCCAACCCTCCCGTGGCAGCGGGGTCCTATTGGAAACTAAGGGATATTAGGGCCTACTTTTAATAGAGTACCGGACCAAAGCATTAACACTTAGTGAATACATGAACTCCTCAAACTACGGTCATCACCGGGAGTGGTCCCGATTATTGTCACTTCGGGGTTGTCGGATCATAACACATAGTGGGTGACTATTGACTTGCAAGATAGGATCAAGAACTCACATATATTCATGAAAACATAATAGGTTCAGATCTGAAATCATGGCACTCGGGCCCTAGTGACAAGCATTCAGCATAGCAAAGTCATAGCAACATCAATCTTAGAACATAATGGATAGTAGGGATCAAATCCTAACAAAACTAACTCGATTACATGCTAAATATCATCCAACCCATCACCGTCCAGCAAGCCTATGATGGGTTTACTCACGCACGGCGGTGAGCATCATGAAATTGGTGATGGAGGATGGTTGATGATGATGATGGCGATGGCGACGGATTCCCCTCTCTGGAACCCCAAACAGACTCCAGATCAGTCCTCCCGAGGAAGATTAGGGCTTGGCGGCGGCTCCGTATCGTAAAATGCGATGAATCCTTCTCTCTGATTTTTTTCCCCGAAAGTGAATATATGGAGTTGGGGTTGAGGTCGGTGGAGTCCCAGGGGGCCCATGAGGCAGGGGGCACCCTGCACCCTCATGGACAGGGTGTGGGCCCCCTGATGCTGATTCTTTCGCCATTATTTTCATTAATTCCAAAACGTGTCTCCATGGATTTTCAGGTCATTCCGAGAACTTTTATTTCTGCACAAAAATAACACCATGGTAGTTCTGCTGAAAACAGTGTCAGTCTAGGTTAATTCCATTCAAATCATGCAAGTTAGAGTCCAAAACAAGGGCAAAATTGTTTGGAAAAGTAGATACGTTGGAGACGTATTAATAGGCAGGGCTCGCACCCCTTTAAGAACACCACTATACACCTCTGACATGTTACTTGTCATTATTCCATACCAAGCCCCGGTGTTGTGAGCTTGCGCATACTTGTGCAAATCAGGGCAATTCTTACCAGTCCATTGGCTCAAATTTATTGCCATCCTATGACCCCTCCGGTCTTCTCTCTCTGGCAAGGCCGCACGCTTGATCTCACCATTGATACCTGCCCAGATCGCATTCATTTTGGCTTCAGTTTTCTGCATGCACATCCTCTTGAATAGCTTGAACCAATCGTGGTTTCTGAATTTGGAGTAAAAATTTGCTGCCAAATGCCTCATGCACCACCTTCCCTCTAAATCAGGCCACCCTCAGTTTTCTGACTTCTGTTTAATTATGTCGAGTGCGCTTAATAGTCCAGTGTTGCAATCAGAGATGATGCAAACACCTTCGTGGTTTTTCACGACACCCAACTTCAGGCAGCATAGGAACCACAACCAGATATCTTTGTTCTCGCTCTCGACCAGTGCATATGCAGTAGGAACAAGCTAATTATTTGCATCTACTGCAATCGCCATCAAGAGTGTGCCCTACTTTCCAGTGAGAAATGTACCAGCAATTGATAAAAACCGGATGACAGTGACTAAAGGCTTGTATAGTCTGGCCGAACGCCCAGAATAAACGGCCAAGGATTAGCTCATCCGGCTTCATTGGGTTTTGATGTTCTTTCTGCCAAACTTGAGTCCCCCTGTTAGCAGTTGCTATCTAATGAAGTATTCTGGGGGCATAGGAATAGGCCTCCTCATAGGTGTCATACAACCTCTGGAATATCTTTTTCTTCGCACGCTGTAACACCCCAAAATTTTGGTTTTGATTTTTATCAACTTCTTTATTTGATTTAAAGACGGTCACTTGAATTTTTCAAAAAAAAAGGGGCTCACCTTCTCAAATCTTTTTATGACAAATATTTCATGAATTCTTCCCAATCTTGATTTTTGGTCTTGAATATTTTTCATCTTGTGTTGGCTCAACACAAATAATTTTGGAAGGTTTTTACAATTCCTTTTTATTAAAAAGAATTCATATAAATTATGACTTTTATTCT